>NW_027210600.1:7795000-7815000 GCF_029030835.1 Brachyistius frenatus
CATTCAACTTTTCATTTTTCTCTTCCTCCCCCCCCCCCCCCCGCCACCCCCCCCTCACCTCCTCAGCCAGTCGGGATGTGTCGTCTGTATGATAGCAGAGAGATTCGGATGGGGGGGTGGGGTGGGGGGGGGGGGGGGGGGCTGATTTCAGGCATCGCCTTCTTATTTTTTTTGCGCCTGGCGGACAGTTTGTGTGATGTTTCTCATTCGCGCATTGTCTCATAAAGAAGGATCCTGCGCGTCCATCCCAATACCCCAGAGAGAGGCGACTCGAAACAGGGGACTTGTCTTTGCACCCTGTCTCCGTTCGGAAGAGACTCCTCTCCCCGCAGTAAATTTTAAAGTGACAGGGGTCCGGGGTTGGAGAGGGTGAGCGGGGTCAGGGAGAGGTCGTCGGGATGGGGCTTCTGAAGGGACGAACTGCACACACAAGGCAGCAGCACACTTTAATGAAGCAACACAAGCATCAAAGCGGTGCATTATTATCCACGTGTTCCCAAACTTTCTTCACAACATGCCGCCGCCAGCATGGGCCATTTAATGACATTATAACGTAAAGATATCAAATGAAAAGTTTTATTTTATTTTATTATTTTTTTTGTCTCCACTTTATGATTTAGATTTGAGTCACGTTTACTGTGAACAACACTAAGAAAAGCGAGAACGCTAATAAAAACCATCACCAATTATTTTTGCGTTGGGGGGAGTATTGTAACAGCTAAGTGTCCCTCCTGAGCACCTCCAGGAAACTCCATATGAACCATTACAAGTCCCCGCGCCACATTTTGAGACATTGACCTAATCACCTGCCTTTCTCTCACTTGAACAAACCCCCCCCCCCCAAAAAAAAAAAAGTAAAGTACGTATATGTATGTTCTCCTCCAAATTGTTCCCTTCAAATTTCGCGCATACGAACACAATAAAGCAACTTTAAAAATGATCATTCTGAAACGTGATTTTATAAAAGACAACAGATCGTTGAAGAGCTTAAGATGATGGTGCGTGAATCGATCTCAGAAGTAAAGCCCGTTTTATCGGAGTGTTTAGTACAACCTACTTGCTGCCCTTGCATGGCCTCCGCGCACCTGCTTTTGCCACCAGCTCCCATAAACAGAGGACACAAAACTGACGGGGCATTTTATTTCTTCAGTATCTCATTTAAAGTTCAAAGCTGGATCTGATGCTGTGAACAAAACGAGACGAGGGTATAGAATAATAAAGAAACGTCCTTGTTGTCAGTGAGCGGACTTTATTAGGCGGCGTATAAAGCCAGAGAGGACAGGGTTTTGGCTGATGAGAGCAGATGATGATGGATAACTCCTCGCACTGTGACACTGACCTTCCATCCCAGATAATGCCCATTGTTTTACGAAATCGCGGAGCAAACGTACAGGAAGGACAGGAAAAATCATGTGTAAATAAGGCAGGACCCCGCCACCGATTCCCATCGTCTCGCGCTCCTTGAGAACCGAGGAGAGACCCCGGTCCGCCCGGTCATTGATTTCCTGCCTCTCCTCGACTTGTCCATTGTTGGAACCCTTTTTAATTTAGCCATAAATTGGGAAAGCTCAAGTCGAATGAGCTGTTCTATTTTCTTCCTGTCAGGATGAGGGATTTGTTTTATGATGCATTGTGTATTAAATACAAGTAATCTGGGAAAGTGATTGCTTCACGGCCTCTCCGGGTCTGATCGAGGATCCTGATAGAGAGAGGGAGAGAGGCCTTCTCTGAAAAGGAGGAAATGTCTGAAAAAAAAAAAGAAAAGAGGAGGATAAGCACCCTGGCTTTGTGGTATCACCGGGGGTAAAGTGGGGGTAACAGTGGTTGCGGGACTCCTGATGCCGGCCGGGCCACATGCAGAAAAAGCTGCACTTCTCTCCCCTGTCAGGAGATGGCGTGCTCAACTGAACTGAACTTTTTTTTTTTTTTTTTAAACAATTTCTGATGCATCTGAACATTTCACATGACGGTAGTTAAACAATTATTATGGGATTCCATTTGTTGCTGTTGTGAACTGGGCTCAGCCTTGATATATATATATATATATATTTTTTTTATCAGCAAATATTGCGTTATATCATCACATGCAGAACAAAACTGTGCAAATATAATCTTAAATGCATATTTATGACTCTGGTCAGACATCAGCAGTTGCACTATTTATCTCCAGGGATGTAATCGATACAAGCAGTTTTGGAGCAGGGCGGATATTTTGGTACAGGGTTGAGAAAACTGACCTCACTCAAAAGACCAAAAAAAAAAAAAAAAAAAAAGAAGAAGAAGAAAAAAAAAATCAATTTTCTGTTCGTGGCCTTCATTTCTTCGCCGTGTATTTCACTTCATGATAAAAACACTGCAGTATATATATATCTCCGTTTGTAACAGTCTGCTCTATCAGTCAGCTTTACGACTTATTTTAAGATAGGAGTGGGGGGGGGGGGCATTTCTCTCTCGTCCGTGTGAACTGCAGCACAAAACATCCACATTAAGGCGTCAAATTGCAAGACGGCACATGAAAGATTCAGCTGCATGCGTGTGAATATATAATCACCTGAACGAGCGGCTGTAAAGCTCCTGAATCCGCGCAGGACAGACCGATGGACGGGCGTGAATTCAAAACCCTTGTTCATTTAATAAACCACGAGGATGATTTGCAAAGGCGCGCGCTCTAATTTATATTTAGTTTGAGCAATCCGCCATAAACACTATTCTGATGTGCTCAGATGAAATAGATGTGTTTTATCTGAATTATGCCATGCCTTTTGTCGTAATGATTTTTGACATACTAAACAGCGGCGTGGAAAAGCTGTTTATCAACAAATTACAAACCAAACAGGCTTCAGGGTGTGTTAGTTCCGACTCTATCATGCTACACACGCATTTCATACTAATTTAGGGGACTCTTAAAACATACAGCATCCGGATAATGTTAGTGCTGAGGCTTTAAAGTGCTGTGAAATTCTTGAAAGGAGCTTCAATTGCTTAAATGGGCTCGTGCTTATTTTGCTTGCGGCTTTCTTGTTTGTTTTAGGAGTTCGGTCACGCAAAAACCAATTCATACACGAATGTAGAGAATTTTTATGATCAAATAGCTTCATATTTTACTTGATCCGAGGTTCAGCTTCATGGGCCATGTTCTTTCTTTTTAAAAACAAAAAAATATTATTATTATTATTTTATAATCCCTTGAATAACTTTGCAGCAATATTTGTCTGGTATTAAAAAAAAAAAAAAAGAAGTGATTTGCATTTCGCTGCTCCGTCCAGAGCCATGTGAAGTCAGATGGGACAGGCTGGAGAAGAGGGGGGATTCCCGTGTGGGTTGCAAACTGACTCCAGCCTGCGAGCTGCAGAGGCTGCACCGCTGCAGCCGAGGGGCCACATGGAAACACTGGGAAGGCCTGTGTGGTGCATTCCAGCACATCCTCCAGGAGAGCGGAAAGAAAAAAAAGAGGAGAGAAAGAAAATATCGCAGCCAAATCCACATGAAATAGTTCCACCATTCATGGCTGGACCTCCTATTGACACCGGCGAAAGGCTGCATTAAGTCTCCATCATGGCTCTGTATACACACGGCCCCCCCTGCGCATTTTATTTTGCTTAAATGTGAGGCGATTCAATCAAGTGGTAAAAACTCATTTAAAGCTCAAACGAACGGTTAGCCTTCAGTTAGCACAACAGTCTGCAACTTTTTCTTTAATTAACACATCCATCAACCAGTATTAGTGCACAATACAATGAGTGTGCAGCTTTAAGCCGCTATATATTAAAGGATAGACTCGGTGTGCATATATCCCAATTACCATTAAAACACAGTCGAGGAAATGAAAGGAGAAAATGTAAATACAAAATTTCCTTGGGTCTGGAAGTAGGCCCGTTGTGAGCGGCGTGTTAATCTCCACCTCAGTAATTTGGTTCTGCGGGAGAAGACAGAAGCCCTGCTGCTGTGCCCTGCACTTCATAAATCACTGCTTTATGTGGACAAGGTCAGCACCCCACCTCCATCCCGCTCCGATCCTCCACCTCCCCCCTTCCACTGGCCCCTCCCGGACCCTCCGCCATGTTTACCCGGCCGCCCGGGGGCTCTCAGGACCAGACCAGCTCACTTCTAATTACTTTGGATTATTTTCATTTGCCGGGGGTCAGCCAAGCATTCCGGCACAGAGAGAGAGAGAGAGAGAGAGAGAGAGAGAGAGAGAGAGAGAGAGAGAGAGAGAGATAGCTCCTCACACGTCTATATTAACAAACTTTATTTCAATCATAAACTAATTTTTTTTTTTTTAGAGATGAGTGTTCTTCCAATGGGATGAAATAATTCAATTTATATTCACAATGGAGGGTGTATTTGTTTAATCCATTTTAAAGAGACAAGTGTCAATATTGGACGGAGGCAGGGCATCACAGGACATGATGCTTGACCTGTTTTTTTTTTTACGAGAAGGCATAAATTATCTGATCTTATTCACCAGTTCAGAGGAGGAGGAGGAAGGGATAGGTTTTTTTTTTTAAATATTAAAATACATTCCCTAATCTAACCTGCAGACCGATAAGGAAGAGGGCATAAGACAAACAAATGTATATTTGCATAACAAAGTAACATAATTAAATACTAATTAAAAGAAATGGCCAGTACTAGATTACAAAACGGGGCCTTTAAATACACTGGCATCTGTCATTTTTTGGAATAAATATGATATTAGTGTAAATGAGATGTCGTCTCTTGTAAACTCCGCACAGGCAGCAGGAGTGACAGAGTAACAAGACACGCTGACTGAACTGTAAGACGTCTATGTCAATGTGATTTGAGAGGATGAATGTAAAAAAAAAAAGGATAAGATAATGTAAAGATAATTGGGTTTAGGAAGCCTGACGTGTACTGTTTAGAGGAGCGGTGGCTGGAATGTGGCCGAAGCAATTTGGGGGCCTTTGAAAGGAAAGGGGGGAGAGGTTTGGGATGTGGGGCGGCAGCGATGTACAGAAAGTAGTACAGGCTCTGGGTAATCACAGACACTTCCTCCGCGGAGCCTCAGCATACAGGGCCACACTGTATGTGGGCTATTGGGTGCGATAAAGCTGCACAGGAGCCAAAGGTCACGTTTTTGAAGCATAAATTCAGCGGGCACGCAGCAGCTCCTATACGCATGGGACAGACTGGAAACTTAAACAAGTTACTCCACCCCACTGCAGCCCAGCGGAGAGAAGGGGGAGGTAATTAGAGCATGTGGCCTTTTGCCGCAGGGAGAACAAATTGGCTCTAAAACGCTCCTAGATATCATCTTTAAAAGACCTTTTTATGTACGAGAGGTAAAGCGGTGTGGAACTGAACACTGCACTTCAGATGTTCAAGTGTCACACATTCATTACATTTACTGAGCTCTCTTCTCACGTTTAAAGTCAGGCTGTAATACTGCGACAATCTGCTTTTCATAGACCGTGTCCAATTGGAAGGCTAATATTTTAATGTTGGTGGATATCAGACGTTTGGGCTTGTTTACTGTGACAGAAGGAAACGGGGCCATGTCAGTTAAATGTGCCTGTACAGAAAAAAAAAGAATTTCAGGGAAAACAATGCTGATATCATATTCACGAATGCATGGAGGTAAAGAGTAACAGTGTTATGTTTACAACTGACCTGTGTGAATAAGAAATAACTGAAAACTAGTTAATATTTCTTAGAAAGTTTAAAAATAACATTTGATCAGTCAGATACGCCGACCCTTCTGTGTATTTGGGTGTTTCTTTTCACAGTAAAAAAAAAAAAAAGTCTCGTATTGTTGCTTTATGGAGAAAAAAAACAAAGAAACATGAGTGGGACTAATGGCTATTTATATAATTTACAAGTGGTCACAACTGCAATGTGAGAAAGTGAGAATATGCTCTTCTGGAAGCAGATGGTGAAAGTTTGTTCAGTGTGTCCGTCATGACATATGGAAACCCTCCACACACACACACACACGCACGCACGCACGCACGCACGCACGCACGCACGCACGCACGCACGCACACACACACACACACACACACACACACACACACACACACACACACACACACACACACAAATCTGGTAGCCAGCGCAGGTCAGCAGCTCAGTGGATGTGGACATGATTAAAGTCAGAATTATCTCTGAAAACACCAAATCAGTTACAACAACCCTGAAATGAAGGAAAGCTGAGCAGCTCACACATAACACAGGGACACGGAGTGGCTCCCATTAAAGGCTTCACTGGCTTTCAGTAGCATCAAAGAGGCCCCTGAGTTAGGCTGGGATTATATTTAACCCGGGAGCTTGTTGCTCTGCTGAGTATAGGGCACATGCTGATGCTGCTGCCAGTACAACATGCCTCTGGCATCGCTCTCACCCAAAGCTCTCATTAAACTGTGGCTTGGGCATAATTTCCTACGGGAACACACACATAGAGTAATGTACAGACACACGAAAACACATAAACAACAAAACAGAAAACCAAATGAAATCATTGTCATATGATCATGACAACTCTATGATGCACTGATCATATTTTGTTTTACTCACATTTACAGTAAACGCTATACTTTAATAAACTCTTGCTTGATATTCATTTTGCATCTTTCTAAACTGCATGATGCTGGACTAGTTGCGCTAGCGCAACATGATGTGGGTGAAAGTTTGATTATTTTACATGAGATTTTGCAGCAGATGTCATTAAATCATATATAAAATAATCAAACTGATTGTGATGTGACGCATGATATGAGAACAAATGCTAATATGCGGTTGCAGGTAACAAGTAATTGACAAAAATTTCAGATGCGATTCTGCTGAAAGTCGATAAATGTTAATAATGTGTCATCATCCAGTTCAAATGCATGCAGACTTGTAAAAGCAAGAGGATGTAAACAGTCCAACAAAAGTTGTCCATGTATGTGTGTACGTCTCTAGAAGGCCCTGTCCTCAGTATGTAATCTCACTTGGCACATTTCAGTCGTCAGACTTGATATGAACCAGCAGATATGTTCGTCGATACTCCCCAGGTTTATTCAATTCCAAACCAATCATTCTAGTGTCATACACTTTTGGGTTAATATTCTAACTGTGAGGCCCAGCGCTAGCTGAAGATAAATCAGCTTTTATGATGGGTTGTTATGGTTTTATGGCAGTGGGGTTGTGAGGGACTGATTTGGGGATCAATCACCTGCAGGTGTCTGCCGGGGGCCGGGGTGCTGTGAGGATCGATTGAGGATCTAGAGCTGTGGTGATGGAATAGAGGTGTATTTGTGTGTGTGTGTGTGTGTGTGTGTGTGTGTGTGTGTGTGTGTGTGTGTGTGTGTGTGTGTGTGTGTGTGTGTGTGTGTGTGTGTGTGTGTGTGTGTGTGTGTGTGTGTGTGTGTGTGTGTAGAGATTGCAGTTGTTGGGTAGGTGTATTAGTTTGTGAAGGCGAGAGGAAGACAAAGTGATGAAGGTGTGTATGTGAGTGCTTCGGAGACAGAGAGGAGATATATCTAGGGCTGCAGCAGTGATGAAGGGCTGCTGGACTATGACCAGACCATCTTGGCTCTTATCAGAGTCTCCCCCTCCTCTTTCTCCCTCTCTCTCTCTCAATCCACTTCTTTATCTTGGTGGCACTTTGGAAAATCTCATTGTCACACAACATTTAACAAAGACAAAAGTGTCGGGCGGGCAGCTGGAGATGACTGGCCTGCCACAGCTAGTGTGCACAGTATCCCTCACACAACCTCTTTCACTCAAACTTTGCGTTTTTCCCGCCGGGAGAGGCCGGCAATGTGAGCAAAACACCCGCCAAGACACACGGGCAACTGTGTGCATCTACGTGCACAGATGGCACGAGCGCCCGTCAACGCACAGACACGTTAGTCGCACTTAAGTTTGTCTGTTTCTTTTGCTCTCCCTCCCTGGATACAGTGTTTATGCACATTCAACATCTCCCCCTGACCGTCAGACGGCTGCTTCCTCCGTGCTGTCAGCGGAGCCCAGCTCAAACAAAAGAGGCGGAGAGCAAGGCCCATGGTTTCTGAATCAGAGGAAGTTGGTGCTGATTACGCTGCCACCGAAGAAGCATTCCGATCTTGTTAACCCGTGCGCTGGCTGCCAACTCCAAACTGAGCGTTGGGACAGTGAACCGCACACAGCCCCACCCTGAGTGCCCTCTCCCTGCCCAGGACAAACATCTGCCCTCTCTTTATTTCCTCTACTTCTCTGTCCTCCTTTGTGTCTCCTTGTATGATACTGTAGTCCTAGATCTTCTTCGTCCTTCCAAGTCTTCTCTTTCTTCCACCTTTTTGTTTTTTGCTTCCTCTATCATCCTTCACAGAAGTACGGCAGCGGGCTGGGAGTAGAGAACATTTCACCTTCACACCTTTACCTCTCTATCCCTGACGAATGCCTTCACTCCACTTGTTTATAAGCTAGAGGGGTGATTCATAATGAAGCCCAAGAGATTATGTACACACTGTGGACGTCCTGATAGAAAGCAACGTATTAAATTTCTGTTTGTTTGACAGGAGCGCTGTCTCTCTCCTTCTCCTCGACAGGAAGACCCTCATCCATTCAAGCGGGGGCGCGACCCCAGCAGCACTCCCCTCTCTTTCTCTTCTCTCTCAAGTGCTAACACATATTAAGTAAATGAAGAGTCTCTTCAGGCCGGCAGGAGACAAACGAGCTTCTTAAACATGGTAGGGGTGGCAGTTTGATGTTTACGACGTAACTGCGGCAGAGTCGTGTTGGGGATGTTACCCTTCTAAGTGTGTTTATACTGCAGTGGAGATAGTCCCGGCCTCCCAGCCAAGTGCTGAAGCCCCATGTCTGTTTGAGATGGAGAGTATGGCTTTGATATGTGTGTGTGCGCGTTCACTCCCTGAAAGCCTCTGTGTATGCGTGTGGTGAGTGTTCCTAGGCCAAACCCTGTCCAGACAGGCAGACAGTGTGTTTGTCCACATCCCAACCAGGAGCAGGTTCATGTCGGCGTGTCTGCTTTCATTCTCCTCCAAGCTTTTTCTCCTTTCTCTCTGTCTCTTTCTCTTTTTCTATCTTTCTCTCAGTGATTATTGTCATTCTGGTCATTGGGAAAAAAAACAACACTACTAGGGGGAAGTGTAAAGCACGGGGTGGGGAGGGGGGAGGCACGACTGAGCTGCGGTGGGCTGGCGGAGGTGGTGGTGGTGGTGGGGGGGAGGACTATAAGGCCCCTAGGGTGGGTATAGGGGTTTTTGGTGAGGGCTCGGGGGCTGGCGGTGAGGTGTGCTCGGAGAGAGGGCCCTGGTGTAATCTCAGTGCTGAATAGACGGAGCTCTTAATAGAATCCCGTCGTCCGGCTGCCACCGAGAGAAACAAGAGCTGTAATGGATGGGCTCAGCTCTGGCTCCCACTTTCCCCCCCGTGACCCTTGCGTTGGTCAGAAGTAAGAGCTAAAGAAGCATTGTAGCCCCAGGCCTGATTGAATGGGGAAGGAGGGAGGTGGCGGCGGTGGTGGTGGCAGTGGGGGCGGAGGGGTAGCCGCGCTGATAGACCAATTTCCCACTACTGCGAGCAGCAGGGCTTGATTGATGAGGGCTGGTGCTGGTGAGAGGAGGCCCATCACATGCGATCACATAAATACTTATTCAGCTCGAATTGGGCCTGACAAGCCTTACGACAGCTTTGTGCTGTCACAGATATCATTGGTAGGAAAACGCTCCATTAATCATGTGTAATTAACTTTTCCGAAGGGAGGTTCTGCTCGGAACCAGTAGTAACCCACTCAGTACCCAGATAAAAAATTCCAGCATCTTAACCGGGATTGGAGAGGGGCCTTATTAAAAGCTAGAGCCAGTTTCCCCTGAGCCACTCCGTTTGTCCAGGAAACGGCTTCATTAGTATCGGTTTAGGGCTCTAATGGGCTCAATACAAAGCCTCCTCTCTCTAACCCAGCCGTGTTCAGTGGCCTTACAGTGCAATATCCTGTGAGCGCGCACGCCCATAATGTTCCCTGTTTGAAGTCAGAGCAGAACCCATCTGAACGCCTGCCACTAGTTAACTACCTTGACCCTCCCATAAAGCAGTGTGGAGGAGTGAGCGTTGGAGAGCCCAACAAGCAACGTGGTGTCATTCGCTCTCTCTCTCCCTCTCTCCAGGCCAAAGGTAGCCTCCCCATGGGAGTAAACTGGACCAGAGCCCTTTTGTTTTAAAGAAGTAGACCAAATGATCTGCCTCACATTAGGAAGAACACAAACACACATACTCACAAACGGATGAATGCACAGACCTACCAACAAATCTCATCTGATCAGCATTCCTCCTTCAGCTCTCTAATGCTGCCCACCAGCAGCCATGCTGCTGGATACAATGGAAGCAGCTGGCATGGAGGAAGACAGAAAGCAATGGAGGGCAAAACAACTGTGTACCTTAAAGAGAAACTGAATTCAAGTTCCTGAAGAGCAATCAAATATCATCTTAGAGTACACTGAATGATTACAACAATATTAGAAATGTTCTCTTATATGTTTTACAATGAAGACCTCAAGAAAAATCCTAGAAACAACCTTGTGAAATATGTCATGATGTGACATCATAATCATTTTTTAGCTAGTAAAGACCTTCTAACACATACGGTGCAGCATGTGACTGTTCCAGTGTTGTTTGGACAATAACTCTGACTTTTCAATTCAGGTGAAAGGACAGCTCCAATAGTGTCTCTTCTTAAAAATGTACAGTCCCAGTGGTGTAGTCCTCAAATTGCAGGTATGATCTATCATTCAGCCACAACTGCACAGCCCATTTCTCTCAGCTGCACACGCTGGTTCTTGTGGGCATCACATATTTCTCTGACTCACTTCAGACTTAAGTTCAGACTTAATCACGACATGCTTCCCCGTACACTGTTACATTAAATTATATCGTAGGTCTGAGGGGAACAGGCTCCACGGCAAAGTTTCCATTTTTCCCTACATGGTCAGCAGTCAACACAGTGGATCACAAACACGTACACATGCCCGCACCGGATTCAGTCAGCCCTCCTCTTCAGTTGGTCATCCATGGTCATTTCCTCTAAACATCATCCTCACTATTACAGGGACCTGACTCATTTCCTGCCTGTTAATTATCTCTGTCTGGCCCTTTTGAGAGAACGAAGAAGACCCAATGACACGTAGTAGTCATACTCCACACATAACTACCATGACAGGTGTGAGCAAACACAGCTTCAAACTCATTGAACTTAAACAAAAAAACTGACACAGCAACAGCGCTGTGAGCTGAAGTAGGAAAGACACTAGTCAAATCTTGGTAAAATTACAGCTACTATATGTTTCATCCAAGTTTTGCTCAATCTGTTGTGTAGTGATTGCACTGCAGCCTTGGCAACACATTGTATGTAAAAATAATAATAGTTTTTGTAAAAATAGCCTCCGTGGTTACTGGCATGAGCAGGACACGGAAGATTGAAATCTTTGTCAGGCGCATGGAGGGAAAACAGCTGCCATTATTGTCTGCTCTGGTCACCCCTCCAGAGGACAACTGAGGGCCTTAAAGTGCCAATTCAGAGTGTCTAAACTAGAATAAGAGGACCGGTGATTGATTCACTTATCATTATGTGGTTTACACTGACCAGTGATTAGGTTTTTTTTCAACTGACAGTCTCTTTGGGTATTAAATGTCATTTCCGTTATGCTTGACTGCCAGTAGTTCTTTTGTTAGTGCAGATTATTACTCTTCCCTGTGGCTTTCTTCTATCTTTGTAATCTGCACTAACAAAATTCAACCAAAAAATATGAAATAAGCTTAGTTTAGATTATTCAGCTAAGGAAAATTTAGTAGTGTGCAATAGACCTGGATGATATTAATTAAACTTTTAACACTTTTAAATTAGCCCTGTTAACAGCAAGTTGTAAAATCAAACCTTCAGTATCTGGTTTTTCAGACAAAACCCTGCCACATTTAAAAGCCTCCTACTCACCTATACTCACATCTCAATAAGGATAAGCAGTCAAGGCCAGCAGAGTCAAGGAACAGACCAGGTGTTGGTGTAGAAGGGGTTGTATTCATGATCAGAAGAGGGGCGTCGGGAGGACTTGGGTAACCATCTGACAGGACTAAATCATAGCAAAATTAATTCTGGAGTCTTGGGGATAAAAATGCACTTGCGTCGGTTCAAGTAGGTGAAACCTGCATTCAATTCTATGTCAGCTGAGATATGGAACAATCCAACAGACAGGTGCTTCAAGAGAGACCACACGCAGACAAGGAGAGAAGTGAAGAAGAGGACGAGTGGAGGAGTGGGAGAGAGAAGAGGGAGTGGGTGAAGGGTCAAGTACATTCAGTCAGCTTAGTTTGACTTATATGCAGAGGGGCGACAACAATAAGTGCTTGTGTGTTGGGGCCTTGAAGGCAGCACAGCTCTTCTGCTCTCACAATGGCCCGCTTCTCACTTCTGTACAGAGATGACTCAGCTCACTTATTATCAACAACATCCACCTGTCTCCCAAAAATATATTTAATCAATGATCTTCATGACTTGTCTACTAGAAGTCTTTATGAACTGGTCAAATCGCCAAATAAGACTGCTTATTTCCCATCGTAAACATGTGGAGTTCGTCTTGATTCTTGTGACCTTTATTTAGCACAGTTGAGGAAAAGGGACTATTGTGAAAGTCGTTAAAAATAAGCTGTCTGCTTTCAGAGCAGTAGGATAGATCATTGGCTGACAGTCGTTTTTTTTTTCTCTCTCATTCACAGACAGCGTGACAGCTAAAGGGGGATTTTGGCCATTGAGGTTTGATTGTTTAAAAGTAAATCATCCTTTTCAATTCAAGTACATTTTATTTGTATGAACCAAAGTTACAACAACCACTTTACCTTTAAGGTAAAGGTAAACATTTCAAAATTCTTTACAGGGAATGTTGCCCTGTAACTTTTGGATGCAAAACATTTTTTTTTTTTTAAAGAAAAAATACTTTTTGCATGATAAACCAAATCATCCGTCCACTACAGAAAGGCATCACACATTTTGCTGCAGAATATATTTAAACAAAACCTGCTTTCTGCAGGCTGTGTCCTTTGAATAACCTACATTTGCATAGTAAAATCTTCTGGGTTCAAAGCCATAACAGCCACAAGGGGACGGACATGTAGGTTCAATAGGCAAAGGCCTGCTGAAAGGGAATAATGTGTATCATCATCACACGTTTTGGTACAAGAGAGGTGTTGTCTCTGGTCCTTCTCCTGAGCTGGGCAGAACCCCCTCTGGAGGTCTGGCTGATGCTTGCTAAACCTCAGGGGCATGCTGAATGCTAGAAAAGAGGAGAGAAGAGTAAAAGGAGGGAAAAGAAGGCCATCTTAGTAAAAAAAATAAATAAAAAAAAAAGGCCTCAGTGTTAATCAGAGATTTCCCAGAAGAGCCAGAGTCATCGCCTCAGGACAGAAAGAGTGAGAGAGCGAGGGGTAGGCACTGAGGTGAGGAAACGAGAGATGACTTGAATGAGAGATAGACGTGGAGACGGAGAGGAAAGGAAGGAGGCAAGGAGGGCAGGCTGCATTCCTGTGGCCACAGCTGTGGGAGCTGCAATCACTAAAATGTAGCGCTGCCTCAACGCCGGCAATTTCTGGACATGTTACAAACGAAATAAAACAGCACGACATGTCTGTTTTTTGAATCAAAGAAGAGACTAGCAATCTACATGCTGGGGTTTACACTACCTCCCTCCCTCCTCCGTTCTCATCCTCCCTCCATCCTTCTCTCTGGCTGACTGTCATTCCCTCCGTGGCAGGGATGACCCCCTTCTCTGTCTCTATATTTCCCTCTTTGTTCACCACTGGCCAGTTGAGGCAGGCATCTGAGACTGAGACCATCGATCATTGGCCTGACAGCGGGCCCCAGGCGGGGATGGCCCTGTTATTTGGACTCTGTGATGACTTCCTCAAAAAGGGGCCCCTCCTTCCCTCATAGGCCTGGCATGGCTGAGGTTTGGTTTGGAGCCTCCATACCTTCCCTGTATGTCCATAGAAAACACATTGACTCCACTGGCCGCATGTTTGGGTCACGCCAGGGTGAGCAAGACAGATAGAGTGTGGGTGGGAGTAATATAGGTTGAGGGAGCTCAAGTTGTGGTCCTGGAAGTTTCTTGGTAGCTTCTCCGGTCCCGAGGAGCACCGCGATGAGGACTTTGGCAGCGGTAATAATAGAAGTAGAGGTTAACGGAGTCCATTTGAAATAAGAAAACAAAATGCAACAGCTGGACGGTGCTTGATTTATGGACGTGATCTGTCCACGATCTGTCAGACAAGATACAGCAACAGCACATTATAAATACTTTAAGCTATCATTTGGACCCAGCTGTTTATTTTATTGTGGTTTGCACCCCTCCCTCTTCCCACATGACAGTGTGTGAACATCCTTTGGACGAGATGAGCCTAAAACGTTTATTCTCTCCCGTCCACTGTCCTCCTCCCACTTCTCCAGGTCATCTCTTCCCCCCTGCCCCCTCCTTCACTCTTCAGCTCAACACCTCCTCCCCTCCTCCCTCCTTCTAAGGCACTAGACCGGGACTTGGGAAACGGGCAGTTGTACTATTGTCTTGCTGCTCACATCGCATTATCATTACAGCCGGCTATAATTGGAAACAGGAGTCTTTCTATTAAGCAACATGGTGACACGGGTATCTGTCTCTTCTGATATTCCCACACGGGCTAATTTCCCCCCTCATCTGCATTCAGCAGAGCGGAGACGAGAGAGCATGACAGTGGATCTGGACGCCAATACCTCTATGCAGACGAATCCCTCAGATGTACCCACACAGTAGTTTTCACTTGTATAGCTTTATATTTATATTACGATTCAGAAATTGCATGAAACTTGAGACACATTTAAAATTACCTTACAAAAAACGTACAACTTATAGTTTTAAGAGGCAGACTAGTTGTTTGTGGTTAAAAAAAAACAACACCAATCTGTCCTTACCATGTCACAGGACAGAATGTATTTCATGGCCTGTGCTGTGGTTCATCCCCTCTATAGTCTCTTGCCTCTTTCATTGTGCAATATCAATCGAAAGACCAAAAATAACAACTTCCTGGCGTAGTATCAATGCAGTAAACGCTTGCTGTAACCCTAAATTGTTTATGAAAATACGGTCATGTCTGGAGTGTCTGTGAGAGTGCTTTTCCGGGTCTGAGGAGCCTGCCGAACAAAGGGTGCACACACTTCATTAGCACTGTCCGTGAGAAGGAAGGAATCTTACACATGGAATCACTCCTGATCTCCCGTCTCAGGCTACTGCTGTGCAGAGCCTGGACTCGCTGGCTTCCTTCCTTCAAAATCCTTCTGGCCCCTGCCTAAACACAATACACAATTTGTTCATACCCAACGCCAAAGAAAAGGGAGACACACAATGCGCGCGAGATAAGGTTACAAACTGTCCTGACACCCACAGGTGTGGAACTCTCAAAGCCTTCAAAACATCACCTATAGTCCCCCGCCCCGCTACCATCACCACCGCCACCACCTCCTCCTGCTGCTCCGAAGCTTTCTGGAAAACATTAAAGAATTGGATGGAAGGATGGACGGATGAAGATGAGGAGGAGGGTGAGAGAATTTACAGGGAATTAAGTCATTTCTCCACACATGCACCGAGAGAGCTCACTCAGCTGCTATCTCACATTGCATCACGCTGCTCTGCACCTTCACACCAACACTCGGCTTTGCTCTCTCAATCTCTCTGCCTTGCTCTGTTTCAATGGCATCAAATGGTTGGAACTGACAAAAGAAGAGAGGGAGTGCTGCCAGCTGCCCCACTGAGGTCACGGAGGTTCACTCCACTACCATGAACATGGCATTGACCCCATCCCCTTCACAACAATTACTTTATTCTACTAATTTACACAAAGTAACACCACTTGTCTTTTTAGAATTGCCCACTAGACACATCCAAAGCCATGCATTTAATCAACCTTTGTCCTTTGAAGCACATGAGGTTTGGTGTCTTTTAAATGTACTTCTGAATGTGGCATGCATCTGCTGTTCCCACCGAAACTGGCAGTCTGATGTTTTAATCAGCCTTTTGATTTCTTTAAACCCGACATCATTTTCTACTCTTATCAGTTTGGTTTCAGAAACTTTAGCTGCCTTTGTATAAAACAATTGAAATACAGCGAAATGAAAGCCTTTGATACAAGAAGGTGGTGCATTTATCAGGAGAATTTGACACTGTAAAATTCTATATCTTTTCATAGAGACACATTTCTTCATGGTTTAAAAATGATCTACATATAAGAAAACTGTTTGAGGTACAGAAGCTTGTTTCCTAAGGCTAGAGAGCAATTTTCTGCCGAGTTCCGCATGGATCAATTATGGGGCCCTTTGCTTTTTCTAATATATGTAAATGACTCCATCAAAAGCAGTGTTTGCTTGTTTGCTGATGACACTAAGGTATCTTTAGATGAGGAGTGATTATAGGCTTCTAGTGGTAAAAGTTAATGAAGAAATGTGTTTTGTTGTTTTTTTGTTTCAACTCCTACTTGTCAATCTTTAATTACTAAAATGCCCATACCAGACGTTGCTAATGTTATTTCATCTATTTTGTATTTGTCAATCTGAACTATTTAATCTCAGTTCATTTTGACATCTGATTTTACCAAAGACAAAGTTGTTCTTATTAATTTTGAAGCATAGAGATCAGGGTGTAGTTTTCTTTCACACTGTCATGCTCCTCCCTTGTTGTCTGCCTGCCGCTTTTTTAGGTTTCACTTCATCCATTCATCTATCAATCCATCCATATACTTGTTCGTCTGTCCATCCATCTTTACTAACATGAAGGGCTTTAATATGATGAGTCCTTGGAGTCCCAGCAGGACTCTGTCATTCGCTGTCTCTTTTTCCATTACTCTTTGCTATTGGTCCCCTGGGTTGTCACAGTGGCAGCAGAAAGACTGTAAGTGGCCGGTTGGGATGACTTTTCCTCTTTGTGAATAACTTGCTGTCAGTGGTGTGTGGAAAGTGCACTGTTGTTCCTGTTTTTTTCCTTCGATTTTGTCATACAAGAGTTTTATATTTGCGGTGAAATTGCACACAAGTGAGGTAAGTGTGTTGTAATTATCGCTAACAGACTCAAATAAAAAAAATAAAAAAGCATTAGCTCTCTCTTTCTTTCTCACACAAACATAATTTTGGCGAAACCTCACACCTGCTTTCCCCTTGACTAGGTCACTAAGTCTATATCTCTCCTTGGTGGTGTGAACTGCAGGTGAATCTCTGTCCAACATTGTCTCAGGATTTTCTTCCTTTCTTTCCTCATCTTTTTGTGTCTTTTTCGCTGAAAGACTCTTATCATTCTGCCATGAAGGCCCTTTCTTCCCTCACTCATATCCGAAGGAGAAGAAGAAAGAGAGCAGAGTGCCTTTCAAAAAACAGAACAATGACACTTCATTGAATTCCTTGGCCTGTGTACATTCCACAAACTTGCACAATAACTTATCAGAGGTGAAAGGAGGAAGGGCAAAAAGAAAGATAGCTCATATGAAAGAAAGGATAAAAGGCAGAACTGTGGGGAGATAGGGGTAAAGAGGTGACGAGGCGATCTGTGTGCATAAGAGATCTCCTGAGTTTGCTTCCTCAAACCCTCTGCATCTCTGAGGTCACGGTGAGGTTTCTTGAATGGTGGGTGGGATGCAGACGTCAACAAGCTTGTTGTATGTGTCGACGTTGATTTAACATCACACACTTTTTGCACAGATGATTGCATGTATGTGCTTATCTATAAAGAATTCGAAGACATCATGCATTGGTAAATATGTATATATATGAGCCACCTGGAGTCTTTATTTCCAACCGTCTTGTTCTCTCTAAAGCAAAGGGCTCTAAATTTACAAAAGCTATATGCAACTTAATCTGAAAGTAGAGCTTGTCAGCAAACTTGATATTACAATTTAAGGCCGCTTCTATGGGGTTGCAGTTCAAAAGAGATTAGGTATGCACCATTTAGTCATGCAGCTCTTGAGCCGGAATCAGTGGTGAGGGAGATCAGTCCAAAGGAAACAGGATCTCATCCGACCAGATCCAGATCTGAGACCAGCTCGTAAAACTGTCCCCCCTAATGGATCACCTCATTGGAACACGTGCACTCACACAGCACATGAAAAGACGTACGCTCGCACTTACACAGATGTACAGTATTTCTGAATACATGTAAACTAGGCTACAGGCTTATAACCAAAGCCCAAAAGCACTCCCCCCTTCATGTAAACCCACATATACACTTTAACACCCTTTCATCAACACAGCTGTTCTTCTCAGAAGACAAGTTGAAATTTAAGCTCATGAATCCATAATACACAAATTCATGTAAATTGTTTGCTGAACCGTGTCATATTTGCATGTGTGTTTCAGGGCAAACAGAGCAGTGTGCACGGCTCCTATGATGTGGACTGGCTCTCTCATGAGAGCACACACACACACATTCACACCCCCCCACACACACCAATAACATTCCCTCCTGGCCCCTCCGGCCAAGCCCAGAGCTTGACCTCTCTGTGTCACTCAATCCAACAGGCAATATTTGCTTTCGTCATCATAAATATTAAATATGTGCAGAGGCAAATATTTGGGTTTGGCGACCTCGAAGTGGTAAATGAATTAATGTATTCACACGAGGAGAGCAGGGGAGTCAGGGTGTTCCTGCACACACACGGCCTTTCAGCCTCTCCAGCTCTTTACCGTAAAGGCCTGTCAGTGGTCACGCAGGGGAAGACCCACAACTCCCCAGGAATGGCATAAAACATTTTTTGAGGTCGAAGAGTGGTTCAAACTTTTCTTCTGGTCTTTTCTGTTGTGATACTCTGTGACAACTTATATTGCAGGGAATTCATCCCAGTAATAATTTTAAAAACACTTTGCACAACAGTATGGACAGACTGCCCAGTGAATAAACGTCATTCACAGTGCAGAACTCACAACAACACTTAAACTTTCCCAAAATGTTGCAACTTTGTTTGTACAATTTGCCATGTTCTTTTTCAACCCCTATTCATGTGTTTCCATCACCATTATAACATATTTTATTTAAATCCGAATTGTAAAATGTAAGCGATGTAAATCAAGTGATTGCTGAGGAAGTGATATGAGAACATACATTTTGTATGAACATTTTAAAGCATTTCTGTTTACATGTGGTTGATAAGGACATGGAAATGGGATGGTGGTTCTGTGAGCTGTTGTAACGAGTGGCATACATTTATTATAGTCTCGTGTGTTATTCAAGGCCCTTGAGCTCAAATTTGTTATTATTCGTCAGCTGTTGTGTACAAATGACCTTTGTTTTTAGAAGTTAGGCTACACAATCCCACTGGATAACTAATACTGCATATCATTCTTTAAGATGACACCATTCTGCTGAGGTTTGGGGATATTAATATCCCGATCAGATCATGAGATTGGTACTGTGGGTCTCTGATGTGATTGAGAGAGCGGGTGGGGGCCTGGCATCGTGGGTAATCTGAGAGGAGTTGTCAGAAAGGCAATCCATAGGTGACCCCGGCCTCTGTGTATAATTGTGCCCTCTGACCCAGTGAACATCCTAAATCACCAATCCAAACAGTCAGATCCCCCCAGTACATACCCCGAGAGGAGCCCCGCACAGCAGCCCACTCTACTGCTGCCCTGGTTTTCAGGCCTGTGCAGTCCCTCTGAAACCTTCACACACATGGCCTCAGGCAGGCAAACTGCTCCTGAGCAGCTGTCCTGTTCAGAATAGATGTGGGATCAATCAACATTTAATGCTATCATTTAGAAATCCAGTTATAAAGTGATGCCCAGATGTATATATTTTTTTCTGTCACAACTGGGTTCCTGTAAGAGCAAAGCTGAAAAATGTGAAGAGGGGAAGCGAGATTTCTTCCTGTAAGAGTAAAATTGACAGAATTTAAGAAGGGTTTATTCATCTCCAGTTCATTTGAATAGGATGCCCACTTTAACTGTGACTGGATTGCACTCATTTGAAGTTCAAGGGGAGTGAATCACCTGGCCGCCACTCGTTCTC
>NW_027210600.1:7822500-8060000 GCF_029030835.1 Brachyistius frenatus
GTGTGTGTGTGTGTGTGTGTGTGTGTGTGTGGGGGTGTTAACCTCTGCGCCCCCCCTCCACCTCCACCCCTCCCAACCCCACCTCGCTCTCTTCTCAGCACCCGCTCATCCCAGGGGTGGCTTGGTCAGCCCTGAGGGGAGAACATGCTGCAGAGCAGGCAGACAATTTTCAGCCTGACTGCTTTTACTTTCGTCCCGTCCAGGGCCTCATGAAAACAAACTGACAAAACAAAGGACAGCAAATTAATGACCCATGCCCCATGCCCCATGTTGCACCCCCCCCCCCCAACCACCCCGACCACCCCCCTTCAGCCCCGATCCCTGACGATTGACTCCGGCTTGGCATGTCCCTTCCTCTCCTCCCTCCTTCCCCCTCCAGTGCTGACTTTTGATCCCCTCCAAATCATGCACACACACACACACACACACACACACACACACACACACACACACACACACACACACACACACACACACACACACACACACACACACACACACACACACACACACACACACACACACACACACACACACACACACACACATATATCTGGACATTGACACATTGACACACTGACACACACACACACATCGCTACCACCATCGCCCTCTTCCTTAACTCCTTGACCCGTAGCATCTGGTTTAGATTGTCACAGGAAGAGAGACACAGAGACTTACAGGGGGAAAGAGTGAGTGTGAGCGAGCGAGAGAGAGAGAGAAAGAGAAAGAGAGAGAGAAAGCCCCTCTGTCTGTGTCTGGACCTTCATTATCATGTGTTAATATTAATGCAATTTGAAAAAGAAACAGACATGGAGACACACTGGGTGAAGAGGGGCTTGTCTGTGCTGAGTGGAACAGCATGCTCTCACAGTCCAGACGTGCTTCCAACCCACAACTCTCGTGCAAGACTGCATTCCCTGAGACGGGCCGTCTTCGTACATTGTCACTTCACCACAAGGTTTCAATCTGGTATTTATACACATGCTGGGATTTTCTATGGGTCTGGTATTACAGTTGCTTTTGCTTCACAATGTAATCCAACATACGATATTTTGGTAGCTATTGTTGACCAATTGATAGCCGTTTTCACTGAATTTGAAGGTCTGCATGCTGCTTTTCAACACCAGGTGCTTTGAAGCTATAACGTTTGGATTATTATGTTTTTATTAAGATGGTTTACTTCAAAATAAAATCAACCCAAGGTAAAAGTAAAAGCAGTAATACAACAGGGACCTCATCTGTTTATGAACCTTATCAACAGCAAACACTGATTGAATGTGTGTGTGTGTTAACAGGAAGTTGAATTAATATTGCTTTGATGGCTTAATGTGACCATACTGCTCCTCTTCCAACTGATGCTGATGTTGCTATCTGCCACTAATACAGTTGCTTTTTATCAATGTGTATTACACAGATGACGGTAAGACAATGTGTATCTGGAGAATTATCCACTAGGGGGCCGATTACATCTTAATGATTCATGGTCAAAACCTGAACGTATTCTTTATGAACTTCAACTTTTTGCACAACATAAACAGAAACAATGAAAACACTTAAATCGTTACACTAGTGTGCATGCAAAGATCACAGTAGAGAAAATGGCCACGGCAAATTTGTGGATGGTTTCTCAGCTGGACAAGCTTTATGAGTTTCTCTTCATAACTTTCTGCCATTATTGTGGTGATCCAAAACTTCTGCAGACTTTATTCTCTTTAAGGAGGTCCTGCTCGTGCTTAATTGCATCTTACGGGGCATCAATTTCTCAGGACATGATCAAACCACTCTGAATGAAATGCAAGAAAACACAGGATAGATGCGTACATAAAAGCAAGTATTTCAAGGCCATCGTATCCATAAACCCTCATGACATACAACTTTTTGTTAATGCAATAAATCAAGGAAGGCACACAGAGACAAACACACACTAAATCTTAGCTGTGGTGGTGTAATACACATGGAGATCTGAAAAAAGTGGAGATTAATTCAGATTCCTGCTTTGTGTAATTGACATGTGGCGAACACTTTTGTGGGAGTAACTTCAGGCCATTCTCCGGGCTCACCGGAGCAAAGCTGGAGTCCGAGCACCAAGGTCAGACTGTCTGTTCACTCTCATCACCGCCTCCTTTGTGTCGAGACAAAACAAATCTATAAAGTTTTTAAATTAAGACGCGGGAGCCAAATGCAATGACCACCACTATCTGCAAGTTCCAGAAATGTGTTGGGTGTTTTGCGCATACTTGCACCTTCTTGTGGTTTTGCAGAGTTACTTAGGAAAATCTTCCATATTAATCAATCTGCACATACTTTGAATACTCGCCCTTTCTCTGTAGAGTTTGAACACTCTCCTCATTTGGGATTTTCCTCTGGGTGCTTCACTTTCCTTCCACAGTTCAAAGACTTGTCAGTCATTTTTTATTGTGCATTGCAATGAATTTGAGTGTGGTTCAGAAGACAGGAATATTGATTAATCCATTATTTGCATCGATTGATTAATCATTTAACCTATAAAATGTCTTGAAAAAACAGCATGTTACCAGTTCCTAATGTGATGCTTTAAGATATAATATCTTTAACAAACAGACCAAAAACCAATGGTAACTAATTTCTTTTAGATTGTTTGTTTATGAAATATATTTTATTTAAATCACATTTAAAACGTTTCCTTTCCAGTGGACTTATATCTAAAAAAAAGGTTCTTATGAATATCATAAACTATAAAACTACCTATATACATTTAAGATTTAATCAGCCAAAAACAGATACAAAGATCTTGTTAAGAATAAGTGAGAATCGCTCCGATTATGTATAAATCACATTGTATCAATCACAGTTCAATTCAAGCACAATTCAAACAACTTTAAAAGTTGAATTGGTGATTGAAAATCACTGAACACTCTTCTTTGTCTGTTTACAGATTTATGTTAATGTTGCAGCAAGCATACGACCCTATACTGCAGGTCATTTGTTGTTATCCTCAAATACGACCCCATTCCTAAATTAGCGCCCCTCGTTAATTTTAGGCACAAAAAACACTTGGTTCGAATTAGGGAAAGATAATCGCTAAATGGATTAAAATGATGACTTGAATCTTGTGGTTATTTATACGACCGCTAGAGGCAACTTAACTTTGAAACGTAACTGATTCGTATTAAGCTGCTTGCACCAAAGACCTGCAGGTACGGGGTCGTTTTTAGAGGACGACAGTCTCTAATGTTGATATGATGATGGTACTTTAACTTTGCCGTCCACGACCAAACGGTATGCTTAAGTTAATGATGTTGACCGATCTGATTCTGTGTGAGCAGGTGACCAAGGAGCAAAGAGAGAAAACACCCGCTCATGCACACACACACACACACACACACACACACACACACACACACACACACACACACACACACACACACACACACACACACACACACACACACACACACACACACACACACACACACACACACACACACACACCAATGCACACTCACACATTCCTGTGGGATTAGTCAAAAGACTATGAGCATTTCATCAAGTGTTTCCCATTCAAACAGGCTTGAGAGCAGATCCCTGGAAAAGCTCAGGTCATCGCCCCGGCTTTTGGGTATGGCTTAATATTTAAACTGGGTGCTAGATGGATTGAAACTGAGTGTTATCAGTCATCGCTGTATTAATAAGGCCTGGTAAGTCAGACAGTTCTACCTCTGCCGTGTCCACACACAGCCCAACACAAACACACTCGCTCACTAAGGCTCCTCTCATGTCTGTCTTTCTGTCTGTCTGACCCCTATGAGGTAACTGGTCACCGAAGCAAGATTTATAGTTAATCAGTCTGTATCGGCAGCAGTCTGCCATGGACCGAGCCAACTTTAGAACATTACCACACAGGGAGGGAATGATGTCAGTATGAGGGGAGGGCTAGAAAAGGGGGAGGAAAGAATAAAGAAGCCACAAGGAGGAGAGGAAAGAATAAAGAAGCCACAAGGAGGAGAGGAAAGAAGAAAGGGCAGGACAGAGGGAAGGAAACAAGAAACAAGGATGGAAGAGAGGAAGAAGAACACATCTAAGGTATAGAAGAAGGAGGTGATAGGGAGGGGACCTTCATCTGCCCCCCTCTTTACTTGCCATTAGACCCCTTGCTCATTACTCAGTCCTTGTCGCTAAGGCATTGACATCTCCCGCCATTCCACATAGAGCTATTGATCTCTCACAGTACTCCCATAGGCAATTCAAATCACAACACATATATTCATTTAGCACTGCTTTTCTTATTGTGTGTGTATTTGAGTGTGTGCAGGAGAGAGGCAGAGAGGAAGGGCACGTGGATTTTTGCAGTGTGAAGCTTAAATCTCCATAGTGCATGTGTGCACTGGCAATTGAGTGTGTCCTCTTGGTGTTGGTGTATTTCTTCATGTCCAAACTGTAACGTTACTCTAAAACATATTGATATGTGCTGATGCATTTGTCAATACTATTGGCCATTAGTCTGAGAAACAGGTCAAAGCTTTTGTCAAGTTGAGGTCACTGACCTCACAGCTCGTTTAATGAAAACATGACCACCAGGGGATCAAAGGAAACTTCATCGATACACAGACACTAAATTACAACAAAAGAATAGAATCTGTCCTAAGTTGCACATTGTTTTATTTGAACAGATTTTGTATCAGTATTTTATTTCAACTGGAATAAATAACAACTAGATTATTGAATGCCCATGTAAGAACTCTTAAATCTGATGAAAAATGGGTGGACATCTGTACTCTGCCAACAACAAAAAATAATTAAAGAAGCCAAAAAAAAAAGCACCAAAATGTCACTGCTTCTTTAATATATTTAATACTTATTCATAATACTTTAACTGGAAACATCTGTAAAGAAAACTAATTAGACCTCTCACTCGCGCGATAACTCCTTTGTTTCTATTTGGCAACATGTCTATCATGTATAAGCCCTTGAGTTCACTCATTTATGTGGAATGACTTCCAGTCACCATGAAACATCCTCAAACCACGCAAATTCTCCTGCAGAGTAAAAACAACAGGGTAGCCACCATGCTGTATTTGCACCCATATACGTGCTGCCGTGATGGCTCATGATGACCATGTCCCGTGCTTTCATCTCGAGTACACCATTCGGTAACGTCACCGCAGCGGGCCAGTCTGCACCGTCTGACTAAACCGCAACCACACGGTCACAGATGGATTCCTCTAAAGCCCCTACAGAACAGCCGCCAACCGCCAGCGATCAGCTTCCATCACCACATAACCACAAGCGAACCACTGAAAGTGAGGGAGAGAGGGAAAATGGGGAGGACGAAGGGGGAATGAGAGAGGAAGAGATGGAGGATGAGGGAAAAAGAAGACGAGATTGTAACAGGACAAACATGGAGGAAAGGGATACAAAGATGAAGTATAAGGCTTTTTCTCTCTTATTTCGGTCTCTTTTAAGCTTCTCTTCTCTCGTATATGTTAATTCAACCTCTCTTTTTGCCTCCTTTAAACACATGCATGACTGCCATGGTAAGAAGACAGAGCGAGCCCCAGAGAGCAGCACCATCATCCCCGTCCAAACAGCCAAACACCCAGGCAATATGCTAATGAGCTTCCTAATGACCGTCACCACTTAGGAACTGCTAATTAAAACCCATTTGATTCAGAGACACTTATCAGCCTCTAAGAAAAAATAAAAAGCTAAAAATTTCCCAGGAAGACAGGCAGAGTTATGGCCACCTTTGGTGTTTGTCAAAGCCTTCCCACTCCTTCCCCTCCTTCTCTGCCCTCCTGTCTGTCTCTGTCACTCTGTCCCCCAAGCTCGATTGCCTCTAATGGACGTGCTTTATCTAGGCTGACCTAACCATTGTCACGGGGAGCAGAATTTGTGAGCTTTTAGAGTGGGTACACTCATCAATGCACAGGGAGGGTGGGGGGTAGGGGTGGGTGGGCAGCCATGACTGGGAGTAAGCGGTGGGTGCAAGCGGGTGGGGTGTTGCTTGGCAAGTATCCATCCATGCACTCTCCCGGCCACTTCGTTAGCCACCACATACACATCCTCCCTGTCCTCCTCCTCTGTTCTCAGCTATGCAAATAGGAAGTCAGTTAAATACTAAATGAGGAGTGAGATATGAGCTTCTTTATTCATCTGCACAATGGACAGGACAGATGACAGAGAGGCAGCTATTTGGTGCTTATGAAGCTCAATTAAGCACCTTTGAAATAGAATGCATCCTGATATGGAGACAGGTTCCCTTAATCTCTGCTGTTGTTTTGTTTTTTAAATTCCTCATATTAAAAAAAAAAAAAAAGGAATAGAGTAGGTGGGACTGACAAAAGGAAAAACAATCTGGGAGAAAGTGAGAGATAGAGCGAGGCAGTGAGACTTTGCCCTCTCAGCCCGGAGGAGAAACCGGATAGGGCCACTTTAAAAAATCGCTTAACACGCTCGACACAAAAGACAGCTGAGAAACTCGAGCCATGTTTGATTTGAGTGTCAGGGTGGGAGGCACTAATCTGTGGACATGGCGGGCACAGGTGGTGAAACAATCAAACAGCCTTACACTTATATCAGCCGCACAGACACAAAAAAGACGCGCGCACACACACACACACACACACACACACACACACACACACACACACACACACACACACACACACACACACACACACACACACACACACACACACACACACACACACACACACACACACACACACACACACACACACACACACAGAAAAATACTTAGGCATGAAAACAAAAATGGCAACAAGCAGAACTGTTTACATAGCCACACTTTCATGCCCATAAATGCACTCAGGCATGTATAGAAATATACATATGTGGAAACACATGCACACTATGAACACACAGAAGCCTACACGTGCAGCTGAATTGCTCTGGAGCGTGGTGTTATTTTACTGGGCCGGATAAAGACAAGGTGGATCAGATTCCAAGCTCTTGTTTCCCTCTTCTGCTTTTCACCTTCCTCTTTATGTGTCAGTGGCACACGCCCTGCCTCGGTGATGCAGCACTGATTAGAACCGGCATTGTTACGTATCTAAAAGGGAAAAGGCGGCTATTATGATGTGTCCTGGTGTCTTAAACAGCTGTTCCACATGTTCATGTTCATCCTGTTCTTCTTATCTGACATCTACTAAAGCATAAATTAATTAAATTAACAGTTAGCACATAAAGTCCTCACAAACTCACCTAACAATAGACTGTACATAAGACTATCTCCAACCTGAAACTTACACATTATGTCACACAGTGTGACACCGTCACAATAATTTGAATGTCAGCACTGGACAATTTGAATAAAGTTCAAAACAATAAATAGCGAAAAATAATGGAAACACTCAAGCTGACGGTCACGACAATTTCCTTTTTATATTACACCCGATGTCAGTAGTCTGATAGAGGAAGAGGACGAGAAGTACACTAAACATACAAACTTTTAGGGACATTATCCTGCTACTCAACTGCAGCTATTCTTGTATAATGCAGATGTCGATTGTCTCATAGTTTAACTTCACTTCATTTATTCACTAATCAGTGGCAGACGTAATCTACATTTACTCAGTATCCAAAATATTTTGTAAACTATTGAAAAAAGATGGGACGCAACAGCACGGCCATGAGCTCACCGAGATGATTTTCCACAACCGTAAAACAAACATTCTGCACATTTATGAGGACTTGTTCTGCAGAAGCGATTTTTATTTGTTTTGCCAAAAACTACGAGGCGTCGCAGCTCGAGTTGAATGATAGAATCACAGTGTCATCATCAGAAACTGGAACACACACAGGTGTGTGACATGAAGACACTGAGAAGAAACTGTTCTTCAACCGCTTGCAGTCAAGCTGTACAAGAATAAGTTGTTTCACTTTAGTTTTTTTCTTTGGTAGACTGTTAAAAAGGTATTTTGAATACTTGATCCACACACTGCGTTTGATGCATCAAACTTTTATCTTATTAGCCCGACGCACCAACACTTGCACGACTTTCATGAACTCATCTGCCGTGCTGCGTCCCAACCCAGTCTAAATCTTCAATCTACTCAACTCAACAATGAAGTTATGTTTTATAGCTATGTGGATATTATTATGGAGGTACATTAAAGTCCATCCTTATAGGTGTCCATTAGGCTTAAATCAGCTGAAAGCCGTGACACATTCTCATGCACAGCCAGTTTATACCGCTCAGCCAGACTGTAGTACCTGCCTCTGCAATTCACGCAACACGAAACCTATCATAGACTGTCAGGAGAGGAAACTTGAACGCCACGTATTATTTGCTAATCTCATTTGCACTCTGAAAGTGAGCAGTGGAGTGTAAATCTTTAGTTGTATCTGAGCAGGGCTCCACTTCGCACATATGGATGTTGCTGCTAACACACTAACTTCACTCAATAAAATGGAGCCGGGGATTTGCATTTCCGTTTGTGTTTTTAAGGGAATCGAGCTCGACATATTGGAAATGTGCTGTAGTATGAGGTGTAATGGCCACACAAATCACAATACACGTTGTCTGATTCTTTAAAAAAATTGATTGGCTTAAATCTTTTGATTGATTACAGCTTTATCGTTATTTCTCAAAGCGTGCCATTGAGAGAGATTGGATGTTGCACAAGAATAGAAGGGGGTCTTCCCCAGAGGACCTACCCCCAACTCATACATTTACACACACCACACTCACATATACACACACGCTCTGCCCTTAGGCCAGTCTCTGTAATGGGATCCTCACTGTTATTTCTACTGAATAAAATAAATCCCACTAATTAACATGTTAACATGATTGATGGGCTCTGATTCTGCAGGGAGCAGGGAACGTCTGTCTGCACTCAAGCTGCCCTGCTGCTGCGTGCACACACACTGACACACAAAGAAAGATTCAGGGAATGAGACACACACAGGAGGAAATGGAAATATGAAACATTTCAGACTTTCTCAGGAAATCTGAAAAAAAAAAAGAAAAAAGAAAAAGCAGACCCCTGGTCTATGAGTTATTGTGAGTGAATGATTACAAATTCTGACCACAGACCTGTTTGCTCCTCCTTTACAAAGTTTAAGAATAAGTAGTAGGATGCAGATGGTTAAATAGTATTTTTTATTCTTTGCGTTACCATGTAACACAACAGTAGAGAAACTGTTATTTGAGAAGCATGAGAAAAAGAATTTAAAAACAGCTAAGTGAAATGATACGGGCAGAAAACATTAGCCGTGTTGAGAACCAAACAAGGAACTAAGATGCGACATTGTTCAGGTTGAGGATGTGACGCGGGTAGCATAACACCGGCAGGGCAATCAGAATCTAATCTGTCTACAAGAGAACTCAAAGACTGAGGATACATGCAAATGACCTGATAAAACCGCTCTAACAGATGTTCAGCGCTCAAAGTCACCTTAAGAGGAAGTTGGTGATGGAAATGCTTGAATGTTAAATAACTGTGGGTCACACCACATACATGTATGCACCAGGCAGCACGTACAGAGAATGAAAATCCAAAATGGCAACATTTCAAAAAATGTGCTGGTATTTATCACGGAGTTCTTACAAATGATTTATCTGACATGTGATTCTCATAATGGGTATTTTAGGTAGTTAAATTAAAGAAAGTAAATGTTGAAAAAGTTTGACGGTAATTAGGTATAGTTATGGCCACTAATTTAGTAGATGGATGAAGCTTATTTCAATTTGACTTCAGACTGATACCATCTGGGTACCTTCGCCCGCCACATCTTTGACCCATTAGGTCCCCAGTCCATTGTTGGTCTCCTGGCCTAACTGGGTAGGTGAATAAAACGCTGTGTTGACAGTTGAGTACTGTACAATGTACCTGTCTGTCTGCCTCTGTTTCCCGCCAGCCTCCTTTTCTTTGAGCAGTTCTGGGAACACTGTGAAGTGGAAGGGCTGTCAGGGGGCTGCGCCCGCTGTGCCCGCCCGTTCTTTATGAATGAATTAATCAGTAGTGACACTGCACTACATGCTTTTTCCTTCCTCATTATTTTAATTAGCCGTTTATATGGATGCCCCCTCCCCTCCTTTTTTGCATTTCATTAATACATTAACATGCACTTGACAAAAAGAGCAAGGACGCAGACACAGCGGCAGCCTCTTGGCTGGTCACTTTGTAGTCTCCCACTTGCGTCGCCTGCCCCTTCAACACTCTTCCTCCCTCTGTCCTACGGTATACCCCCAGAGCTTTGCAAAATAACTTTGAGGAAAGTTATTATTACTGTTTCATTATGCTAATGAGCATCGGTTGAAGCTTGCACTAAATGCAACACGGTACTTTGAGGGTGTTTGAAACAGCAGATGCACACACGCAGAGTTGGTAGTAGCCAAACAAAATAAAAAGTGTCTCCTATTTTGCTATCGTACCGAGTTACACAATCGCAGTGTTTTCACACGTAGAGCGGGTCGGTGTCATTAGCGTCTCACAGCTCCTCTACGACAGCATGGGAAAAATGCAAAAGGAAAACAAATTTCCCTCCTTTCCACTAGTCGCAGAGGGACAAGGGGCACTGTGGGTGTTAAATATACGTGAATGTGCAGCTGTATGCTTGAATGACAGGGTGCACCTATACATGTGTGGAGGAGAAAGCGTGGACGTGTGAGGTTGTGTGTGTGCGTGTGTGTGAGAGTGGGTACATGTGAGAGTGCAGTCGTTACGGTGATGAGGTGAGAATGATGAAGCCCATTCCTCAAATAAGGCGCCATGTGCGGCTCATATGTTGGTTCTTTGTTAAGGAGTTGCTCATCAAAACCCCTAAACTAACACATGCACACACAAGCCCACACATTTTCTAAACTTAAACTCCCCTCCCTCTCTACACACACACACACACACACACACACACACACACACACACACACACACACACACACACACACACACACACACACACACACACACACACACACACACACACACATGCAGACACGCACCCACCTCGGTCTGGTAACGCCTGCAGGCCGGGAGTGATTGACAGTATCCAGATTGCCAGATTGTTCTCAGGAGCGTAGAGAAATGACATCACACTCATTACAACTTCTAAATATAAACATTGCTTGACTGACAAGTCTGTATACATGCATGTGTGCCGATGTGTGTTGGTGCTTGTGGTTCTCCTGTAACCTGGTTAGTGTGTGTAGGTGTGTCTTTCATTTGCCAATCGATAATCTTCCTCTACCTGCCAGTGACAGCTTTAATTATATGATATATATATATTAATATTCTGTTTAGTTAAATACTCGATTTCTGCAGATTTATTGTCACTATTTAGTATGTTTATCAACTTACCCTGAATAAATAAAAGTAAAAAAAATTACACCTGGTAATCACCAGGAAAATGGTTAAACCCTGCGCTTTAAACATGTAATACAAAGTGGCTTAGCCAATTAAAAAGTTGCAAAGACACACTGTTTAAAATCATGTAGTGGGTGTTAACACAGGCCTGAAAGGGGGTGGGGCAGTAAGGAGAAGTGGGCAGGGGAGATTTGATGGCACTGAAAGTAGTTTAACTGAAAATAGTGGATTGGTGGTTTAGGAAAGAGAGTAGGAAGGCTCACACGACGGCAATAACTCAAGCTGGCACGGATATTTAAGTAACTTTTCAGAGCCCTATCAAGGAACTGAGGAGCATGAATAATTATGATGCACGAAGAGTGCTTACAAAAGTAAGGCTGGCCAACCACATGCGTAGACATGCGACAGGATGCACGCAAACACACACACACAATCCCAAACACACATGCCATATGTTTGCGGGGCTGCTGCTGAGTTCAAGGCTTCTCTAACTTGTCTGGCTAGCACATTGTAATTTACAAGCACTCAGTGTCACGTTGAGATCTCAATTAAGCAGCTCGGCTACACACTCGGGCCCTCGGGGCTGGGTTGAGCTGGTCCCACATTCTGCCTCTCTGGCCAAGGCACACTGCAGAGTTGTGTGCTCCTCCAACCCTCCACCCGCCTGCTCCCTCGCCCGCCGCCAACAGACAACGCCAACAGTAAATATTTGAGGTTAGAGACAAAGAGGGGAGAAGGGATTCATTTAGCTCGTTTGAAAACATGACATTATGATTAAAAGTCGGGCGGTCTGGAAAGCGGGACGATTTCATTCTTCGATTTAGATACTTCTGCACGAAGCTGCAGATGTTCTCCTAAACATTAAACTCAAGTCTGCAAGCAACTTCTTAAAGTTGTGTTACAATATGGATAAAATGACACTTTGACATAGTTTAAGTAAACCTAAAGTGACAGCAAATAAAAAAGAAATATGAGTATTATAAGATACAAATTTAGAGAGAGGAAGGAGGGAAACAGGGAGACAGATGAGTATAACAGGAAAGAGAGACAAAACGACACATGCACAGAAACTGCTACCGACTCTAGGAACTAGAGAGACACCATGTGCTGGAATAAAGCAGCAAAACCCTATAAGCTGCCACTACTGTTCTGTGATCAGATCCATATGGACCTTGGCCTTGGCCCTCCACCACCTGCCTCAAACATTCCCAGCACCTAACAAGCCAGCCAGCCTCCAACTGGTCTGAGACACATTTTACAAGCGGCCATATTGATGGCTATTGAGCTAGAGTGCTATTTAGCTCACCAGAAATCTTAAATTATACACTCGCCATGTGCAGCTATAGGCACCCCCGCGCGGGACAGACGCCACATCAGAGCTTCCACTTCCAGGCCCCGGCTAAACCTGGCTCCGAATCAAACTCTAAAACATGACACAGTGGGTAAAAGCAATGCCAGCCCGAATACAAAATTGATTTGAAAATAAACAAGTCAGCAATTTTCATAAATTTTTTAGAGCTGAGGATATTTAAATCCATCAAAGAATGTGGCCTGCTCCAACATTTTCTCAGCGTGGAAGACATATGTGCTTTTTATTTGGTTCTAACTGGTAAGCAAAGCAAACTAATATCAAATAAAACAAATGTACTAAATCTCCTGCTTGACTGTTTAAGAGTTAACAGAAATTTGTGTATTTTGCTAAGTGGGCCAATAGATCAAAATCCTGAGAATCGCCTAACAACCAGGAAATTAAAAAAAAACTATTCCTGAATATGACTAAAACCTCAAAAAATGGTTTCTTATAAAGCCCACATGACAGAATAAAACCAAAACACCATGCTGTATGAAATATGTCTACTGTATGGTTTTGTTTAATTGGAGATATTCCTGCTGCTGTACTACAGAGGGCCCGCAGGCCTTCAGGAACTCCAGGCCGCAGTGAATACACAAGGGCATCGAGCCGGGCCAAAGCTCCTGATTGGCATTATCCTAACAAGCTGCAATTACAGCTCTAAAATTCACTCTTACTGCAGGGACTTTAACGAGCAAGCCATCACGCAGCCCACAATTATCATCACCAGAACTATTAAACACGATGGCTACAGCCTTGTTAAATGCTTTCATATGTGAAGGGCCGCACATTTTTCACAGGACACTGTCTGACTGATGGACACAAACATGGGCACGCAAAATGAGGTGAGGGACGGTAAGCCAAGCAAAGAGGGAGAATGACGTGGCTCAGAGAGACTGCAGGACATATACAGCAGCGGCGGCAGGTCACGAGTGGTCAGACCAGAAATCACAACACGGAGCACGGTGGCTGCTTCGTGCATTTATGTTTGCTGATGTAAAACAGTAAAGTGAATGTATAGAGGTGTATACAAAATGTCTCTGTTCACCTCTCCCTACTTCTCTACACTTTCTCTTTCTTTTTGAATGGCTTCATCTATATGCTGCCTGACTGTGAGCAGGGACTAGGATCCCCTCCTGTGAGTGACCACAGTAACTTAGCGGTCTCCCCGAAGCAAAACAGCTTAGGTGCTGCGGCACTGCTCCAGCAGGAGGCTGCTCCCTGGTGGGCATATCCCAGTTGGGGGGCTTATCCAATCCAGACCCACTGTTGCTGCTGTGATCTCCCATTATGGGAGGGAAACGGGAGAAGGGGGGGGTGGGACATCAAAAGGAAGTGGTGTAAGTGGTTGAATTTGGTGAAGCCTACCTGCGATGCAGGGTCAGATATACAGTTAATTAAACTAAGATGAAAAAGAAACACCATGTGTTAATGAGTTTCACATGCAACGTCTAAAGACAGCCCCCAATGTTGAAAGACAGTGGACAGAAGATAACAAAAGAGACTGAATTCTCTGAACAGCAGACCAAACCAGGCCAAGAAAAAAAAGCTAAAAACAGATGAAAAACACTACAAGATGTTGCCACATTTGAGGCTGTGTAGATGACTGGTGTGACAATTCAAGAAGGCTTTATCTAGTGCAACAACAAAAAAACAGATTTATTTAAACTAGGAGGGAGAAAAATTTATTCTGCAGTTTATTCTGATGTAATTTTGTTTCTGGAGAGAGGGGAGAAAAAAAAAGGAAAATTAAATATGGGAAAGGTGGGACCTTTGCCTCAGCTGGGATACAAGCAAATGAAAGAGCTCTCTTCACTTACTGGGACACTAAGAAAAAAAGAAGTCTGAGAGACTTGTAAATGAGGAGTGTAAGAGAGCTCACTATGACAACATGCAACACAACATAAAGTCATTTGTTCTGTTATTGGCATGAGTGCGTGTGAGAGGGCTGCCAGTGTCAGATGACTTTGGATTGGATGTGTGTGTGAAACAGTGTCCGAAACGGCAACAGATAGAGGCAAATAAAAAAATAAATACAAAAATGAGCATCTGGCCTGGAAATATAGGAGGAAAAAGAAGGTCACAGGGGGAGGTAGGTTGTGTTTGGGGTCAGCCTCTGCACTCACAGTCAGGGCAGTGTGCCTGTCAGGTCATGCCTGGATTTGGTTGGGCAGTTGGAGCGTGTACTTGGCAAGGTGCAGCGGAGTGGCGCAGATCAGAGATGCAATGATGCTCCTAGGGGATGTGGTAGAGGTTTGGCAGGGCTGGGGACAAGCAGGCCCAGACCGAGGCCAAACTGAGGCCAGAGGGAAGGACCAGGGCCAAGAGCCAACTCAGAGAGTGGAGCCTCTGTGTAGGATACCAGCTCTGTAGGCCAGCAGCTCTCAGCCTCCTGGTTGCCAAGTCCTATCATAACGAACTACTTAGACCTCCCTTACAGCAATTTGATTTAGCAGAGACTTTTATGTAGCTTGTACTTACTGTGCATAGGTGAGATGTTTTGTGGCAGTAACATAAAGAAGGCTCCGACATTTTGGTAAAAAGAAACTGCAAATAAATCAGAATTAGCGCATTTCCTCCGAGCTACAGTTTGGGCCTTTTCCAGCAGCTCTTTGTATTTACTCCGTCTGGTGGTTGTAGTAGATTTTATCTGGCAATCACTGCTGTGCTCCACAGGAGATGTGAAGTATGTCTCTGAGCAGGTGAATTAGAGTGCACTACAAACACACATTACACACACACGTGCATTTTGTGCAAGATGGTTGTATGTCCTTGCATTCGATGTGTGTACGAGTGTACGCTTGGCTGCCAAGTGTGTGATTCTTGGTCAGTGTGCATTTTGTCAGGATTGTGATTAATGACTCACCATCATGATAACATTGGAGGGTGAGACGCATTCATTCGCACAAAGGCCCTCCTCGGGCCCTCTCTCTCTCTCTCTCTGCCACCTCATCTAACTGAGAGGGCTAACAACTGGTCCTCACACCAGCCCTTTGTGCCCGTTAACCTCCACGTTTATTTACCCTCCCACTTGTCCCTTTTTCACTTTCTCTAAATCCTGATTTTCCAAATGCTCAAGTCTCATTTTTCCAACATGTTAGCTTTTCCATTCTATTTTATTCAATTTCAACTCATATTGCAATACACCTTGAAGGTGAACCTACATGTTAGTAGGAGGCAACAACTCCTTCAGCCAATAAGTGAGTGTCCTTTGTCTTTATCTATAGTACAATCTGTAAGGTGTGTGTTTGAGTTCCTGTGTGTGTGCATGTTTGCATTTCATCCTTGTACAAATACTCAGAAAGGCACATGGTCTGTATTCACCTCTAGTCTTCATTTCTTACCCCTCTCTCTCTCTCTCTCTCTCTCTCTCACACACACACACACACACACACACACACACACACACACACACACACACACACACACACACACACACACACACACACACACACACACACACACACACACACACACACACACACACACACACACACACACACACACACACACACACACACACACTGGGTGGACTCTCTGATTAATGACAGTCATTTGTCAGGCAGAGGTGGATAAAACAGTGAATATTATCTTTGTGCTAAGGGCCAGAGCCCATCACACTCTCCCCCCCGTGTGTCTTTCATAAGTGGTTGAACACGGCAGCATGCAGCGACACGCAGACAGCCGGGCAGCCAGCAGATCTATTCTCATTACTTCTCTATTAGGACATCAGCTTCCACTGATCAGGCCCTACATCTTTATACCGACATCAGAGAGGGAAGGAAAGGTGGATGAAGGGTAAAGAGAAGAGGAGGGAGAGAGGGAAGCAAAGAGAAATAGGGGGAACTCTATTAAGTCGAGGGAAACTTGACATGTCTGAATTTGATTAATACAAGTCTAAATCATCCTATTTGGGGAGTCATACTGCAGTACTCCCATGCTAAAAGGCATTTATCTGCCCTTATGCTGTCCTTCAGTAAAGAGATTAACAGATTTGCTTTGCAGATTGTTCACGAGAACTTGACCTTCGGAATCAGAGGCAGGAATAAATTTGTTTGGTAATCTTTCAAATAAAACCATAAACAAGTAAACATGGTGTCAAGAAAACTGTGTACAAAACTATGATAGGAATTTTAATTAAGTTGATAAAAAGACACTTTCCAAATGCTGAGAGTAAAGTCAGACTAAAAATGCTGTTAGTATCCAGCCAGCATGCTGCAAACTATTTTGGGAGCGTGTGGAAAACCATGTCTGCATGGTAAAAGGCTGAAATACAAGCTTAATGCAGCAGAAAGCTGCTGACTGGTGACATGTTTGAAACAAATCAAAATATTCTACAGTTTCATGACAGAATTATCGAAATTCTTTGTGTCTGAGATTACGATGATACACACTGCACTCTCTATCCGAGGTCCCTGCCTTGGTATATGTTGTATGGATGTTTGAGAAGGGCAAACACAGTACTGATTAAGTGAAGGCTCTATTACTGACAGAAAGCACAGAAGAATCTGGAAACAAATATTTAATGTTCCACATTGTAAGTGGATGAGTAATAAATGCCTCCAGGTGACTGAGTGTAACCTGGAAAATAATAAGGTGAGGTGATTACAGCAAGGTGAGAGCAGGAGGAAAAGATTTGTATGCATCTGTGTATCATTTGTGCAACAATATATTATTATAATGGTGATAAGTTGAGGGGAAAATGTTTCCAAGAGTCAGTTATTGGCCAAATATTAAGTGTCTCATCCATATAAAACACAAATCAAGCATCCAGAGCGATATAGTCAGTATGCATAGAATGATGCAAAATACAGGCACATGATTTCTCAGCAAGGTGACTTCATAATGTTTAAGTATTTTATTACAAGAACCTTTTAATATAACAATGTATTAAAATAGATAGCTGAAATACTATTTAAAAATCATAACAGTGAAAGCGGCATCCAGAATCCTATTTCCATGTTTCCCCCAAACTAAAGAGCGAGTAAGGGTTTGTCAATTGAATCACTCTCGTGAACTGACCTCTGACCTCTGTGTCCTCCACTGATGTGAATGACACAGGTATGATTTCTTGCTCCTATTCATAGTACGACAAAAAGAAACAAGAGCTGAAAAAACACCACTCTTGTCTGCTGTCCATTCTCCAAACCTCTCTCTGTCTCTCTCTTTCTGTCTCCCAACTATGCTGACAATAAATAGCACAGCATGCTTAGTTATTTCCTCATTGGGGCAGACAGAGAATGAGAGGTGGGGCTGAATGCCACCGCCGATATATGCACCTGACTGCCGTAAATCACCGCCACAGTGGTCCCATCTTCATGCTGGAGATTTAATGAACTACCGCGGGCTTTTTATACCTCTTAAGGCTCGCTGAGTGACCACTTTGTACTTGTTCAGAAGAGAGGCGACGCTGCTTCTGCCCACTAAATCTTCCCTGTGCCACTGAGGATAAAATCTCCCTTTATTCATGGGCTATTTACCAGATCCAGATTTATTACGGGGGGGGGTACTCTAACAAAAGAGGGGGGTGACAGACAAAACCCTGACTTCCCTCTCTCCCCGAGGCAAGCTGGGATAGAGACCTGGGAGCCCAACGACTCATCCGCATTGGGCTTGTTTGACCGGTGAAGGGGTGACCTGTTATTTAAAAGTGCAGTCGTGATGATGTGCCCTCTGCTACCCGAGAGCACTGCTGCCGACGACGGACACACACACACACACACACACACACACACACTTACAGACAGCATACAGACTGCAGCTTCTTCATTCCAGTACAGGGTATATGCACACACTATGTATACCCCATCTGTCCCCGCACCGACCCGTTGGTATTGTTGCCATGGTAACACCTCTCCCTTGTTGTCTAGGCTAGCTGAGGGGGTCATGGGTCAAAGGTCAAAGCGATACTTATAGACACATGACCTTTGTGATGGCTTTGTCAAAAAGCCCTTAACAAAACCTTTGAACTGCTAAAAGTCACTCGCAGCGGCTGAGCACACGCGGTGTGTGTGAGCAAAAACACACACAAAGTGTGTATTGTGAAGTGCACTTATATTAGTGGTATATGTTGATGCAGATGGGCCTGCATGTCGGCGCTGTTGACCGAGCACCTCTCTGCAGTGAATTCCTGCGGCATTAAAAATGCTAATGGCTAATGCTAACAGCTCACCTGTCTGCCTTCTGGCAGACTGACTGCTGCCTGCCAACACTTGTACTCGGCAGTTCATGGACTTCGCTGACCCAGCTTTGACCCTGATGCATTGTGTCTCCTTATTCCTCTTGAATAGACCCGGCACCCTCCTCCTCCTCCTCCTCCTCCTCCCCTCGAAGGGAGGTGCTCCTTCCACTTTTACAAACTCCTGTTCTGGTCTCTTTTGTGCTTCTGTTGTTCATCTCTGTGCCAGGCTGCTACGTGTCTGGTCGGTGGCATCCTTGATTTTAGACTACTGACTCCTGAAGCGCTGATTATGGTAACTGTATGCCTCTTGCTCTGTTTCATTTCCGTGTATCCGTTCAAGTTCAATTTCTTCTCCATTAAACTTGAAAGTGAAGACCAATCTATTTTAATTCACGAGGTTGTTTCCGACGTCAGGCCCGAGAGTCAACAAGACAACTGTGAATAGCGCGAACTCATTTCAGGACAAACACACAAATCACTATATTAATCCACACTGCTCATCCAAGAATAACCACACAACTCAAATGTTTCTGAGCAAAATAAGTCCTTACAGAGTTTTACGGAGAAGACTTTTCCAGGCTTCTCTGCCACTTTCTCATTAGCAGCATATGGAAGACGCCTGCCGGAAACTCCACTGGCGCACAGACACAGCTGTGAGCTTTTGAGTTTGAGCAAAAGTTTTTCTCCATAATAATTCACAAAAAGGCAAGCAGATTAATTACTGAATTTGATCTCGCTGGAGAAACTCTCTGAGAATTTAAAGTTAGCAGAGATAAGGGGCACATCAAACAGCCACATGTGTTTGCTTATTTTTTAAAAAGCTGGGACTTGTTATCAGGGCTGGGCAGGACTTTAGGCTCCACACATCTTGTTGTTGTGGAGCCTTTCTAGTCTTGAGTGTGCTGAGGAGATGGGGGCGGGGGTGGTGGTGGTTAATGGCAATAGTGGTGTGTGTGTGTGTGTGTGTGTGTGTGTGTGTGTGTGTGTGTGTGTGTGTGTGTGTGTGTGTGTGTGTGTGTGTGTGTGTGTGTGTGATGGGGCTCGAACCCTGCTGCTAAACCCCCTCCCCAGCACAGGCGGAGGCCGATGCCTGGATGGGTGCCAGAAGTTCTGAACTAATATTCACAATAATGTTCCTGCTCCGAGGGGCCAGCGACAGAAAACACTGTGGAGTCGTGCCAGCTTTTGCTCCCCTCCCGCTCTCCTCTTTCACTGCCCCACCACACCTCCCTGAGCTCAGGGAGATTCTCTTTCTGTAGTTTTACCCTTGTTGCTCTCTTAATTTAACCATTTTTAAACCGTAAGCTTATGGCACACATGCACTGTGTGTTTGCACCATTCAAAGTCTAAACGTGGCAGAAACGTTATCTCTGTGCTCAGTCGTTGGCATGAACGGTATAAAGATTGTTGCTTGAAATGGCAACGACCATTACGATGTTGTATTTTTAAATATGTATATATGAAACAGCAACTATAGTTGCCACACTTAAAACCACACAGCAACAAAGATGGACCTCATACACTCAGACTGCTGTTCCTCTCTCATAAAGTTGGATTTGTTTAGTACAAGTTGTCTTTGTCTCGTTTGTTTTGCTTAAAAACTGATAAAGCGACAGATTGAGTAAATTATTCAGGGATCTGTAGAGTTGGTTAATAATCTCATGTTGCTTTAAACATTTAAATTTCCCTGTTCCGACTGCCAGACATGTGTTGTAGCTGTATTTGTACATCAGAGTTCTTTTCCAAGATGTCTTCAAGTAAAATCCCAAGAGACACCTTAACCAGTCTCCATGTCTCACACTTCCTAAATTTTCATTTAATACAACTGAGGCTCATGCACTCCTCTGACCTGACCAGTGATCCCTGAATGGTAATTCTGTCTCAGGCTCGTATTGAATATGGCCTTTGGCTCACTTCACAGCACACCGTTGCATGGTAAACCAGTGTTTTATGGCGCGCACTATATATATGCATGTCACTGTATGTGGAGCAGGAAGACAGAGATGTACGGGATCTCCTCTGAGCTATCTCCTCTCAGCCTTCTTTATAGACCCTAATCACACCAGTGGCATTTATCTTAGCATCGTGCGTATGTTTGTGTGAGATTGTTTATGTCTGTGTGTGTCTTTATGTGTTGGGCCATGGCTAAATGTGTGTGAGGGGTGTGTGTATGTCAGAGGCATGTTCCCACTGCACCTCCCTCAACCACCCCGCTGATTGTTCCATTGGTGACAGAATGCATCATAACCCCATGCGCGCACACACACACACACACACACGCACACACACACACACACACACACACACACACACACACACACACACACACACACACACACACACACACACACACACACACACACACACACACACGCACACACACACGCACACGCACACAAACTGATGATGCTGTCTCCCCCAAATCCCTTTTGTAGCCTTACCATCAGGAATCACCATAAATAACCATGACATCATCCCATTCTTATCTATGGGACGTCCCATGCTGATCGATAGCATGGCTCCTGCAGTGTAAATAGCTTCTAATGCCCCATCTTCCCCTTCAAATAGGTCTACATTATTTATGATGGCTGTTAGGTTACCAGTCCAGGACACAATTTATTTCATCCCACCACTGCTCCTATTATACCACTGCTTTTGAGTCTTGATGGGAGATTGGCGCGTGGGAGGGAGGGGGGCAAGCATTCATCGCGCAGAGAAGAAAAAAAAAGAAAAAAACACACATGCCTGTGTTCTCGGAAAGCACCAACAAACACACATACACTCATACTTAAACTCCCGGAGAGGTCCAAAACGCTCATCACTGGGATGAGAGGAAGAGGAGGGGGGAGGATGAGGATGGAGAAAAAAAATTGAGGAGGAGCGAAAGTGGACCTGAGTGCTGCCTGGTCCCACCCTGTGGTAACGATGGGACATCCGTTACTCAGATGACAGTGAGAGTGGCAGGCCTATTTGTGCGGCCGCTGGCGCGCCGTGACGGATTGGACAGACGGAGCGGTTGGAGGCTGCGTGGAAGTGACAGGCTGCATTTCCATTTGGGTGAAAAATCTGGCTAACGTGGCAAACATGGCTGGCTGGGTGAGGAGAAAAGGGGCCACATGGGCTGGCCGGGGCCCAGCGTGTCTGCTTTTTGCTTATTGGTCGGTTGGGGTACTTTTCAGTTTGACTGTCCCTTTGCCTCAGTTTCCCCTATTTCTTAAAATGTCCATTTGATGGCCTATCTGTGTTCTGCAAATTGGGTTTAACGACCCACATATAAAAGCACGTAACGCAAACATTTCACAAGGCGCGAAAGGAAACCGATTTTACACCTAATTTTAAAAAGTGTTCAGAATAATTCCCATTTTGATGGAGCAGCTTCCCAGCAAAAGTATTTTTGACGTTATTTTGTTCGTAAAAATTGTTCCAAAAAAAATAATTTACAAAAAAAAACTACATGATCGGCCGTCACATAGTTTCACACGTGGGGGTCTTATGTTGCCAATGTGTGTCAGGATGTGTAACGATTTGTGAACATACAGTACAAGAGTGCGTATGAGCTGGACTGTGTGTGTTTGCAGAGCTCTGCCAGTTTCATGCTGTTGGATTGAGAGAGACATGGCAAAGGATGATGGGAATTAAGTATATCAACATGTAACTGGTTCTCATAGACACTAGAATAACACGGTGTTTCATATTCATCATTTAACGCAAACATAGGACTATACACTAAGCAAGCAGCCTTCCTGTGAAAACTTTTATGGCTTAAAGGTTGGGGTTCAGGGACTTATTTCACCAGGGGTGGAAAGACAGACATTCTGCTGAGGTGGACAGCTCACCAGTCTGAGGAGAGGGGCAGCGACGTATTATTCTCCAAGCGAAAACCCGGGGGTTCGTGTGTGAGAACGGTTGAGGAATGTTCATCCTCACGCCTCATTGGTGTTCTCATTGCCGCGCGCAGATCGAGCAGTGGAGATGGGACACCCTAGATTTACGGGACGTGTCAGAAGCTTCACATCCTCGGGCCCCCTGGGGCCAATCTCCTGTCTTGATCTGGCCTGTAAGGAAAACAGCCGTCCCTCACAGCCTGACAGTGAGGTGGAGCCATCCAAACACACAGGGAGGACGGAGACTGGTGGAAACGAGGAATGTAAAGGAGGGAGGGAGGGATGGAGGGAGGCCACCTTTGGCGAGGGCCGCCACAGCTCTGGCAGTCTGATTCTTCATATTAACAGTGATGAAACCACCAGGTTGGGCTCCTGCAGAAACGGAAAGCTGATGACTTTATCTTCGTGAAGTCATGTCAGTGGGTGGGTTTCCACGGCGACGCACATAAACAAACAGATGCTGATGTGATCTAGACATGCTGCTCAACAGGTGGTCACATTCAGTTAGCAGTACTTTAGTCATAGTCTCATTAAGCTTACTTAATGACAGAAAAAGAGAAAGAAAAAGTATGTGGGGAAACGCTTTTCTTCCTCACAATCTTCCTCCGCATCGCTCATAAACCTCGGACTCCTCAAAGAGACTAGAAGTGTTTGCTGCCTAAAGCCCACAAAGGCCTTTTTGTCCCCTGCAGGAACTGGTAGCTGTTCAGGAAGTGGAGCCCGGTGCCAGCAGGATGATTTATGGCTCTGTGTCCTGGGTGGCACTTGGACCTGGTCCCACTGTCACTCAGGGCAGAGAGGAGCACTGCATGGCCCAATCAGAGGCTCTCCCAGAACTCTAAAGACATCACAATGCCTGTCATAAAAGTGGCTTGGAGGGAGGGGAAGCAGCCATAAAACAGTTGCGGGAGAGAGTGGATGATACAAACCCAGCTCTGAGAGACTCTGATCTGTGTTGGCATCCTCTCCTCTCCTCTCCTCTCCTCTCCTCTCCTCCTCTTCCTCTCCTCTCCTCTCCTCCTCTCCTCTCCTCTCCTCTCCTCTCCTCTCCTCTCCTCTCCTCTCCTCTCCTCTCCTCTCCTCTCCTCTCCTCTCCCCTTCCCTCTCCTTCCCTCTCCTGGGCTGATGACAAAGCGTAATTCAGCTGAGAAATTGATTTTGCAAGACTTTTTCTCTCATCTGTGCAGAAGACGCTAACTCGTTAGGACTTCACAGGGCTTGCCTGGGCTGGAGACAACAATTAGTTTGTTGGAGATGTCAGAAATGGCCACTGAGTTTTGGAGGAAGAAATCCTTTGTGACAGATTGGTGCTGACAATGCAGGCAGATGAGGAGGGAGCGATAGACTCCCAGCGCGCCCTGTGTAGTGGTGGAACCTTTGGGCTGCATTAACCCTTATCTGTGAGCTCCCATGAACAAAGTTCCCTCACAGACTACCTGCTGTAGCCTGGAAAATCCTATTACAGACTGCAGGGGGACACTTGGGAACACTCCACCGGGAAATCTGTCTCCCTCGGCACGTACCAGAGACAGGACAACGAGTTCCCTCTCCACCTCCTCAGCTCACTCTGTCTCTCTTTCATTCACTCGGACTGATTTTCCCTCTCTCTTGTACTCTTCACTCCCCTTTATCTGTCTTTGTTTCTCGTCTGCCTCATCTATCACTCTTGTTTTTACCCTGTCTAGTTGTCTCGTTTTGCCTATCCTATCGTCTCCCACACTGCCCCCTCAGTTGCTATGCATTAGCATGTTTTAAGTCCCCTTTTCATCCCAGACACTCCTTCCACTCTCTCAGAGAAAGAGAAGCACTATCTGTTGACCACCATCTTTGGATGAGTGAGCAGCATTTATCTGTGAATGCGCTCTTACATTCACTGCCTGGAGTAGTGATAAATGTCCTACCCACTGCTAAAGTTTAGAAAAATATAAAACACATGAGCACACTCTTTTCAGGAAGTCTGATCTAATAAATCTAGTAAGCATTTCCTTTATCGCATTTCTATTGCTCAAATTACATCTTCAAAAAAATAACAATTGTGGGTTTTAAAATAATTCCTGGAGTTACATTGAGTGTAAATGAGAAGCTCTGCAGAACCAAAGTAAAGTCTGACTTCTTACGTAGCCTATCCAGTATAAAACCTATATTAAGTGAGAACACTTGCAGAAGAGTAGTGATTGTTATGTTTTCTAGCCCTTATGTATCGTTATACAATCATTTCTTACACAAATTCAACCAAAAATCCTTTTAGAGTTACAAATAAATCTGATCTTCATCATAGCTGTATGAGCAGGTACAGGAAATTCGTCCTTTTTTTGTTTTAAGGAATGCATGTATATTCTGAATATAATGAAACACCCCCTACTGTAATTACACAATGACAGGAACTGATGGACTGTGTCATTGTTATGTAACCTGAACGCAATTAGAAAACAATTATTGACCAGGATGTGATCTTAGGTTATTACGAAAGTAATTAACCCCATTAAATACAACAGCCACGCTAATTTAGAATGTGACCTTCACACACTGTACAAACTATTAACAAATACACTGTTCCTTAATTGGCACACATGTGCAACAGTTGGCCAAAAGACAGCTTTTGATCGCGGTTTACTGTGGCTCTCAGGTGTGTGTGCAGGAGGGTGGTGCTGTGTAACCGACAATGAGGAGAGAAGTATTCAGATCATAAGGAAACACAGTAATACCACAATGTAAAAATACAAGGTTACAACTAAAATTCCAGCATTATAAAAGTATTTACCTGTAAGTACTTATTATGTTGACTGGTCCTGTCAGAGTATTATAATTTCATTTATTATATTATTTCAGTACATGAAGGACTAAGCAGTATTTTAGGGTTGTAGCTGCTTGAAGTAGAGGCTAAGTTCTTTTGGGTACTTTGACTTTATTTATAGTACTGCATGCAGCATATTCTATTCTATTCTATTCTATTCTATTCTATTCTATTCTATTCTATTCTATTCTATTCTATTCTATTCTATTCTATTCTATTCTATTCTATTCATCTGTAATAATCTCCCACCAACCCCCCAAAATGTAGTGAAGTATAAATAAAAAGAAACATAATTAATTTATAGTACAGGTATCTCAGTGCTCATTTCCAAGAAGAGGTCAAATCCAACATATAAATTCATACTGTGTATCACAGATGTTGAGTATGATCTGTTGTTACTTGTAATTGAACTAGAAATAACTAACACTGATGTATGCCGCACATCAATGTTGGCAGTAATAATACTGTCAATACTGGTAACACTAAAGAGGTGCTTAGTTTACCGCCTCTCCATTGACTACAACTACATTTGTGACGTAGTGCTGTATAGACTAAAGTACTCCATCAGTCAGAGTAGATGTGACATATTTATTTATCTTATTTGATAATGGGTGTCTGACAGCAGTCTATACAATACATCCCTGAGCAACCCGATGTGGTCTTCTCCTCTGTCAATCATTTGCTCCTCAGCAACTTTTGGGCTTTTTGCACTTACTCCCAGGCCACATCTGAGTGGAACAGACAGGGCCAGCTCACAAATATTGACTTTCCACTAACATAGGAGTGCACAGCAGCCTATCATATGGCTCGAATTAAAGCATTATGACATAATAGAGCGAAGTCGGGGTTAAGACCTCATTACTGCCACCCCGGGCCTCTGTTTTCGCTCTCTCTCCAGGCCTGGCAGCTCGCAGTTCTGGTTTTGGGCCTCCTCCGTTCTAATTGGAGCAGCAATATGGAGTAATTGGAAGGGAGGTATGGTGTTACCGCGCTGAATATGGCCCGGCCTGCAGTTTTTTAGCGCTTAGCCCAGTAATAAGCTCTCAATCCAGACCGCACCGTCCCATTACCCTTTGAACTGTGGCACAGAGAAAGAAGAGAGATTTGAACATATGAATGAACACGCGCTACACACAGGGAGGTGCACGCTCCATAAGGGATACATGGATACGTGCGCATATGGCAATTGTGACTGTGTGTAGGCTATAATAGCCGTGAGAGAGTGAGGGAGAGTCTGGCAGAGGCTAAGAGGACACAGGGCCTTGGCTTGTGCCTGTTTGCAGAGCTCTGACCACAGACACAGAGAAAGTGGTTTTGTAGAGCTGTATTAGCTCTTGATTATTTGCGTTAACCGGTACTTAGATTTACTGCCGGGGTAATGCGATCTGACTGGTAGTTAAGCACTAGCAGCAACTCGGGGCAGGGAAGCCAGGACAAAGTTGCTGTTCCCCCTCTGTTTCTTCGGGACTGGACCAATAAAAACCTTGCGAGCTCTGCCCCCGAGTCGCTGTCTCTCCGTCTCTCTAACCCGCCCAACTGGGGAAGACATTTGGAAACAATCAGTGGAGTGTTTTAAGGGAAAGCCCTTCCCCTATCAATCCCCCTAGATAAGGTATCTATGAGCCTGGCTCTGTGGCCCCGCACACGGAATTCATCACCTCTGTTTCCTGTACGCTGCTTAAGGGTCCCCTCATTTTCTCTCCTATCCGTGCAGAGTGCAGGGGGCACATTTTGTGTGTGTCTTGAGTGCTTCAGTGTGTAAACCTATGGTATATATTTTGGAGAACTGTGAGTATGCATACGCTTTCCAAACATGCAGTGTTGATCAGTGTGTTGAAGGGAATTCTTCGTGTTTTCTTGCCCGTTGGGAGCTGCGTAGACAGCTGACGAGGTGCGTTTGAGTTGATTGCTCCTAACCTGGGTGGAGTCAGTAGCCCTTGTGCATTCTAGTTACCTCAGTACTTTCTCCACATTTACTGCGTATAGAGCTGTAAGTTAATGGGAGGACGTTCCATATTTTAACTCAAAGGTTCACTCATTACAGTCTAGCCTCAAAATTGGCTTCAAAGCTCTTTGGTAGGCAACATAAAAATCAAAATTCTTGTGGAATTAATTCAAGCTGGTAAACTTTGCTACATGTTCTCCTCTCTTCCCTCATTTCTCCTTTTACTTTCCTCCGTAAATTCTCTAATAACAGAGAAATGCTTTAAAAAAGAATGGCTTTGACAGCGACTTTGACGCTCGCTCTATCTCATGAGTGCTCTAACAGCTGAGGACAGATGATGTAAATGTGTGTTACAAGGCAGTAGCATTTATGTCCCACCGATGAGTCAATGCACCTGCATATAAATTCTATTATATCTGTGGCTGTCTAGACATGTGTCATTGTGTTATTGAGCTTGCCCTGCATGTGTTTCCGATCAGAGTGGCCTCCTTTTTTTTTCCCTCCTGCTCAGACTGTGTTACGTGTTTTTTTTTACTCCCACCGTGAGCTATCAGCTGGTCAAATCCTTGTTTGCATCCGGACGGGTTAGATATAATCGGGGGTGGGGAGGTAGAAAATTGCACCCTTCTTTGAGCTTTTCAAACAGGTGGACTCCTCCTTCCTCATCCCTCCTTTTTCAATCAAACGAGTCCTTCCATTCACTTCAGATCTAATAAGGCCCCGTGACCTTTGCCCTGCTTGAACGGACCCCTGACGAGAGCCTCATTCACCTGGCATTGTGCTGCCTGCTACACCTTCCGACTGGCATAGCCCCCACTCACGCCCGCCTTTGTCCTTCTGCAATTCACTCTGACTTTGTTCAGTTAGTTAACCTAGCTTCCCCTCCCTGCTGGGAACTCAGGCAGAGAAAGAGAAGGGAGGAGGTGTCGGGGTGAGGAGGAGAAGGTGGAGGAAGAGGAGGGGGTTCAGTGGTAGGGAATGAGGGGGAAATAAGAAATCTGTATAGGTTTTTTTTCATCCTCTTTAACAAGAGACGAGCAGCCTCCGGACAAAGTGGGAGACTTGGCTGACCCTGCACTCATGTTGGAGAATCCTCTCACACTTTCTCTCTGTCTTACATTCTTTCTGTATGGAAGTGCCTCATCTCCCCTCACTCCTCTCACATGAGATTAGAACGTCAATACCCTTCACCCCTCCCAAACCTCACCTCACACACACACACACACACACACACACACACACACACACACACACACACACACACACACACACACACACACACACACACACACACACACACACACACACACACACACACACACACACACACACAGACAGACACACACTAGCCTCAACCACCACCAACAAACAACAGATTAACCCAAAGAAAGGGATTATCAGTCAACTGAGAGGCAGGGAGATGGACCCCCAGCTTGTTTTGTCTTCGGGGATTTTGAATGGGCATCACTCCCATCCAAGACAATCAAGTTCCAGTTACACTGGACGAGAAGCTCGTCTCCCTCCGCAGACACCGGCAGAGACAAAGGTGGACACTGACACACATGGCTGAAGGCCTTCCTGGGGCTGTTTTAACCTGTGAGGGGAGGCTGCACACTCAGAGCTTAGCAGGTTAACACACTTAATGTTTACTCAGCAGGATTGTTGCCAGTCCAATTCAGTCTGTTCTTGAATTGAGCTATATAAACTGTTGAACTGATTTACCTTACTGGAAGAATATTACATACAAATAGCAAGACAGGCTAAGGTCTTACAATCACTTACTGTGTGGTTGTTGTGACACACATTAGCATAAAATAATATAAAAGATGTACTTGATTTTATAAAGTAATTCAGCTCTATTTCACACATGCATTTGAGATAGCTAGATTGATCATAGCACCGCAGGAGTGATGTGATGGAGTTTGTTTGAAAATGTTTGTACCATCTTATCACCAGACAAGAATATTAAAATTAGTGGATTCTGCAAAACCCCAGATTACATCATGCCCAAACATGTATTATCATCCTGTCTGTCATGGTTAAAGTTAAGGTAAGGTTGGTCGATTTGTTCTGGGATGCAAAGTTGGGTCTCCTGCATGAAAGAATACTTACACGCCACTTCCCGTGCGTCATATAGCTCATAACTACTTCCTGCATTGCTGTTAAGCACCGCCGAGGGATGTAAATCGTGAGTTGAAGAGCGCTTCAGACTGAAATTCCGAGGATACTATTTAATGTGAAGATTAGGAATTTAATCATATACTGTAAGCAGCTCACTGATTTTGTTCTCAGGACTATCCAACCGCAAGTCACACATACAGAGCTAAGAGGAATAGCTATAAATGTAATCTATTAACATATAAATAAAGGACGTGTGAGTCCTCATAAGATCCGTCCCTTGTTCAGAACAACCTACGTGGTGACACATTTCCCTCTTCACGCTATCCGGTCGCACACGGCAGATTTTAATGGTCTTTTTTGTCTACTTTACAATTCATTAAGTGCCAATGAGACCCGAGTGTATGCTGTGTACTGCTCCTTCATTATTACACAGTGTCCCTGCAGTCAGATAGTGCTCCTCTCGTAACTTCCCACAATGATGTCAGTGCAGCCGCTGCGTTCACGCCAGCACAAAGCATTGACAACCGCCATTCACATGCTCTTTGTAGATGCAAGACTTTTTCACTTTGGATTTCTGAAAAGTATGCGCGTGCGTGCGTGTGTGTGTGCGTGCGTGCGTGCGTGCGTGCGTGTGTGTGTGTGTGTGTGTGTATGTGTGTGTGTGTGTGTGTACGTGTGTGAAAATGTGAAGATGTGTGTCCATTGAGAGAGTGTGAGTGACACAGAGGTTCATCCCTAGCGCCTGCCTTTCTAAGCGCTGCTGTGGGCAGGGCCATCTATGCTGACAGTAGATGGGATGTGGCAGGGGCTGGGGGATTAAGGGGCTTTTAGGCAGGACTGAGAGTGGCTCTTTCTCCCTGTGACAGAGAGAGCTGACGGGCCGTCAGCGCGCAGGGGACAGGCGGACAGCCAGCCAGAGACATCTGCATTCATTCAGGACAGCGGCTTATCGGCGCACAAAAAACACGCCCTCTTGAAACGCCCTCCATCTACACTCTCACACTCTGTCTTGCGCATGCACACACAAGAGCATACGCCGACACACACGCAACACACGGACACACAAAACCCTGATTCCAGGACTGACCTTTCCTACAGTTCCCACTGACTGTGCAAATCGCAAAAGCAGAAGTACTGAAAACTTTGCATACTGTATTTTTTTTTTTTTAAACTTCTCGGTTGCTCTGCTGTTTTGTAAATGACACCACAACCATAGACTTTAGGCTAATAGGTTAAACGTTCATCATAAAAAGTCTCAAACTGACCATTTTGGATTCAAGACTTAGTGATGAAAACAGAACCCCACAGAAACACATTTATTTGTCTCAGCAGATCATTAAAACCCAAGCTGACAATAATTGAAAGGATGGGTCTCCTCCTAGTCAGGCATCTGCCGCTCCTCCTCCCTCCAACCTCCCATCCTCTCATGACTGGGAGGTTGAGAGGACAGGCAGAGCCAGGAAAGGCCCTGCCCAGCCATCTAATCCTCTATTCCCATTCACCATCACTGCTAATCTCCTTCGCCACCTCCCCACCTCCCCACCACCACCACTACCGTCAACACTATCGCCTCCACCTCCACCTCCGCCTCCGCCTCCGCCTCTCACTCAAGAGGTGCACAAAGACCCTGAGCGCCCCAGTCCCACCCCGCTCACCATCCCACCCCTTCTCGTATCCCTAACCTGCTCCGCCCATCGCTCCTACAGCAGGAGGCACCCGGCTTTCTAAGCCCAGGACCCATAATCCCGTGGGGCTGCCAGTTTGGGTGAGCCCAAAGGCTCATTGAGTGCCGGATAACTCTTTCCCGGACTCTAACTCTCTGTCTCATTGTTGCTGCTGCTGAGAAGAGGACAGACACAAATGGAGTTTGAATTTCAATGTGCCTAACGACTCAGAGAGAGAGACAGCAGAATATGGACTGGTGGGCATCCAGGCGTTAAAGAGTATTTTCAAGGAGGCCACAGAGAAATACATGCAAATACTGTGGGCAAGCGCAAGCGCAGGCCACCTCATCCTTACTCTGACCCATGAAAGATGGGACAACATATTTTTCCGTACATATTAGTTTTCCTTTTTATTTTCAAGTGAATTTATTAAATAAATCCCATATGGAAAACTTGACCCTCTGTTATTTAAATGTCTTTGCATGGTGACATGAATTTAAAGATCAAGACCACATCCTAAAATGGCTTTTTGGGTTTGTTCTGGGGGACACCAATGAGATTCTCCTCCATCGTCAGAGTTAAAGGGACCATTCACTTTCAGTTGAGATATTTAAAATGATTTGGATTTATTTAAAACTCTTGTTTTGTATTTTGTATTTGTATCTATATTGTCGTTATTATTAATATATTCTGTTTTAGTCTACATTTTAATTTCCTAACCTGAAAGTACACCTTTATTCAATAAAGTCTATTTTTGAATTAAAGAAATGATGTTTAAAGCCACTAATATGAAAAAAACATCTACTTCTGAATCCAAACGTCCAACACCACTTCCATTTAAAAACATTTTCATTATAAGTGGTAATATCATGTTAATATGAGTGAAAAGTTGAATCGCTTACACATGTATGTGAATTTCAGAATATCTAGTATTTGGTACGTCCTCCTTTTGTTTTAACGACAGATGCACTTGCGCTGACGTGGACTCCACAAGTTTTGTTGCAAACCCGATAACGCACGTTATTCCAGCGTGATCTGACAACGATTCACAGAGCTTCTTGTGATGTCAGGAATGTTTGACTTCCTCAGGTGGTACCATAAGCGTCCAGCGTTCAGATGACTGTGGGGGAAAGTCCATGACAGTCAGCACTACTTGGTCTTCTCAGGTCTTTACGTAGTTCTTGCAAAGCTTTGAGGTGTTTGGGCTCATGAACCTGCTGCAGTACGAATCCTTCTTCACAAGGATGCAAACCAGAGGGTGGAGCATGTCTATGCGGATCTAGTGCTGCTTCTCCTTGGTCAAGGTTGAGTTGATTTACTGCATGTGTACAACTCCAGAGAAGGTGTTTTGCTGTGGGTTTGATAAACTGCAAAGTTTTTTTTCTCTCTCCTGTCTGTCTCTCATATTAACCCTTCAGTTAGTGCTGTAAATCCAAAATTCTGGTTCATCAGTAAATAAGACTTTTTTTCCCCAGTCATCCACTGTGAAATGCTGGTTTGTCTCAGCTGACCCCGGTGTTTGGCCGTGTTCCCCCCTGGAGAAGCAGTTTAGAGACGCCACTCTTCCTCTTATACCTCTTTATACCGCCTTACCTTGACAAGAAGTTTATTGGCGTGTCTGTGTATCTGTTGATGAAGTTTTGTATCTCTCAGTTAACAATGCTTCAAGTATCGATCTTCTGAGGATGTGGTCAATTTCTTCGGACTGATAGAGCCGATCCAGTTTCTGCAAAGTGTTTGAGAGTCATGCGCTGCCCCCTTCGACACCGAAAGCCCCCCTTTGCTTTAACCTACAATCTGTCTTCTGATGCCATAATCTGTTCTGCTGGAAACTTGAAGCACAGCTATATTTTTAACAGGTGAACCATGGCTGCAAGTGGATTTTATTTGACTCTGATGAGACGCACAAATCCACCTGTGTCATCTGAATGCTTCAATGGAAGGATACAACGCAAATAAACTTTTAACATGGTCAGTGCCACCAATTGGCTTAAACTGAATTGCCGATTTGAAATAGAGCAGAATCTTAAATACATCTTAATTTTAAATGTCAGAACTTCTTTTGTTTTTGAATGTGTCTAAATGCTCAAACTTTGTGATTATATCAAGGTTCACATGACCACACAACAGATTTTCAAAGTGGTCTCAGACTGTTGGACGCCACTCTATATCCTCTCTTACTTAAGAGGCTTTGGTCCATCTCCATTGATTTCATTGAAAAAAATTTGTTTTTTGAGAAAGCAAGGCTTAACTTCTTTATATTGGCACAGATAACTAAATTATTGAATTCATGAATCCTCAGTTCAGACACAATTGACTCTTACAAACACCAGAATCTTACTAAAAGCACCTACTAATATAATTGTTGCAGTTCACAAAGACACACATGCACACACACTGTGCACAGACGCACACGCGGTGTGCGCAAGACTGTTGGCAGAGTCAGCACTTCAGTTGTGCATGCGACAGTGTAGGTGAGCTTGACAGACCTCTCACCGCTGCCTCTCTACCTCTTATTTACAGAAGCTATCTTTCCCATAAGTCACCATTCCTGTATTCATAAAGCATCATGGATGCCATAACTCACTCTTCCCCTTTATGAATAAAGCTCACAAATTTATGGCGATGGCGCTGAGGAGCTGTGGCCTCCCTGGTGACAAACTTCCCCCAGTCTGTCACCACTGGCCTGGGCCGCTCAGGGCCCTACATCAAAAGCTCCAGATGGGAGCGCCACTTTATCGCTCCCCGGTCGGTGACATCACCTTGCCGCGCTGCACGGAATTGATGATGAAAGCAAACATATCTATCTTAACTCACATTTACCAAATCAATTTTATTTTTACAGACCCTCCGCAGGGTTATTGGCATATTGACGATTTGCAGGCAGGACTGGGGGAGGGGAGAAGGGGGGGTGAGCAACGGCCGAGGGATGGTAAACGGGTGGGCATGGGAGAAGAGGGGGGAGGGTCAGCAGGGCTTAATGGCGTTTACCATATTTAATGCAGAGGGATGTCATCCCTGAATATCCATTCTGAATAATGTGGCATTTCATCATAAATTCTTTACAACTTATTTACTTAATGGAAAGAGTTATGGTTCGCTGTCAGGATGGTAATTAAACATTGTGATACAGTGCTGCCTCGCCAGGATCCCATCTTTCCGTTCAACCCCCCACCCCCACCCCCCGACACACACACACACACACACACACACACACACACACACACACACACACACACACACACGCACACACGCACACACGCACACTCACATCCTAGCTTTTTAAATACATATTATTATTCAAGCTCCCCATAAATTACCACCAGATTAAAATTCATGAAACCTCTTTTTCCTTTATTTCCTTCCCTGGGAAAAAGAATAACCCAGAGAGCTTGTTCAACCAGCTGTAAATCTCTTAGGGAAGGACAGACACTTTTTATTAAAATTCGGTGTTATGAAAATGGGCTAAAATAAAGAGTTTTTCCTCACTTCTATTTAGCTGACATTTATATATTGCATCTCACTCTGCAGTTGATAAAGAGGGGGAAGTTGCTTCCTGGATAAATGTAGTACAGAGTAAAGGGAAAAAAAGGAAAATTTACTTTGGTTTTTTCCAAGCCAAAACCACTGAGTCTGAACTGATGGGCTACAGTAATGTTGTATGATGCAAACCAAATGAGCCCCAGTCCAAATCCAAAACTATTTATATGAGCTGAATGTTGATACTTTACCAACATGTTCTCAGTCAGCTATAAAGTGGAGCATCGAAATGGATTTTATGGTCAGGATGGGTGAACTCCACAAAGAGGAGGAATGCTAAATTGAATCGTCTCTTTATTTAAACCTGTGTGACTTCTCACTTTATGAACTGCATGGTCAGCTATTCTTAATGAGCTTGGCTCTGTCCTACAAAGGGACAAAGCCCTGAATATGAAGGACTAAATCCTCACGTTCAAATTAGACAGGATCTATTCTGAGAGACTAAATGAGGCTGATTTTCTGCCAGCCCCTTGGTCCTGCTCCATAAAACCCAAATAGCCTGACACTGACCACATCTAACCTTTGACCTTGTCCTGTGACCCTGCCTTCGATTTTTTTTTTTTTTGTGCCTGCTGACCAATATGTGATTTGCCAATGGCCGCACTGGGTCCCTAACCGGAATGAAGGAGGGATTTATGGCTTTTCATTTTAATTGAGTTGAGAGCACAACCTCAACTCACTTTCTTTCAGTTGCACCGAGCTAACATTACATCACTGGGCAACAAACGGCAACAACAGCCTTGCGGTCACTGGGCTAAATGTGAACATGACGACATGGGAGGAAGTAAAAAGAGGACTGATGTGAATGCTACAGAGTATATTGGCCTAGGAACCCGCTCCTTGTCAAAACGCGAGCTCCTACTGTTGCAGAAAATCCTTGTAACTGCAATTTTCATGTTTATACTTGAACTAAAGCTGACTCTAAAGCTTCTCTGTTACAAGTGCAGCAAATTCCTTTGACCTAGTGGGCATGACATATTTCCCATAACCATTGAACAGTATCATGTATTGTGCAGAAATTCCCATTTTCCCATTAATTCTACATATTTAACAGTTGCACCACACATAAGGAAACATTAACTTCTGTCAGTCATCTCTTTGTATGAAGATGTTGACTCTGCAAAGCATTAAGAATATGCATCTTGTCTATTCTTCCTTGGCCTGATGGACCTTTTGTTGCCTGTCACAACCCTCTCACCCCTCCCGACACTTCTTATTTATTACTATCGAATTAAGGCAAAATGCCAAAAGAAATATGGTCCTACCTCCCAGCCTTGAGAAGAATCTTGAAGATAAGGCCTGTGCTCTCCTTCATATGGTCCAAAGCGCTCCCCGACATTCACCTTCCTGCGGCTCCAGATGCCCAGACCTCCGCCTCCGACTGCAGACGCTCGCAGTTCAAAGTCCAGGGGAATGGCCACATCTTCTTGTGGCAAAAAGATGCTGGAGTGTTGGAACAACAAGGGGTCCTGGGGCGAAGACTCATCGTCGGAGAAGGGGGGCGACGCCGGGTCCTCTGGCAGGGCTGAAGATGGTGTGGGATCCCCATCGGAGCCGCATACATCGTCTAAGATGTCGGACGGGTAAAGAGCAAACTCATCGTCACCGTCACCTGTGAAAGAAACAGAGACTCTATGTGAGGGCGATGCTCAGTGACGTCTTTTGTGATCGCTGGATCATCACAGGTGAAGGCAGGCAACAGGCTATCTTTCCAGTCAGGAAAAAAAAAAAAAGCTGCAAACAAGTACACTGCCTACATTTTTGTAAATTTCTTCTGCACATTTTATTTCAACAATGGACAGCAAATGAGTAAAACAGAGTACATGTATAAAATTGATTAGGTCAAATAAACAGCAGAAGCCAGTCAGCAAGAGGGGGCGTCGTGTGTCCAAGCGTTGATTCTGTTACAATGCAGCTTGAGAATAAAGAACATGGTTTCACGAAGGGAGCCCACTTGCTTCTAATGACACGGTTTTGATTCTTGTTTTGAACTTGGTATATTCCTGGGCTGGAAAGCACTTAAGACACGCTTAACTATATCTTAAATAAAAAAAATAAAAAACTCGATACCTCAAAAACAGATTGCTGGGCCGTACAACAAAAACATGGCATGTTTGCCGTTTGGTTGAGCTGCTGCCAGCGTGGGCAAGCAGGGTCAGCTCAGCATTGTACTGCTCTGACTGTTTTATATTTCCTTTTCCTGAACTCTTTCTCCACCGTACAGTGAAAACAGAGGGAAGCTGACTTGGGTTAATTGTGAATAGAGTGAAACAGGACATAGAGGTACGACCCTTGAACCCGCACTGGGCTGCTTCAGAGTGGCACACGTGGCTGGTGGGGCTTAATGGTGGAAGAGAGATTGAATTATTCGCAGTGTTGACACGGTCTGCTGTGGAGCAAAGCAGCGCTGCTGTAAGGCCTTAGTCACAAGAGTTTGTCTCTGAAATAAGTAGAAAGAAGCGCAGACTTTGGAAAATCAGGTACATTTTCATGTAAAGGCAGGATTTCAAACACAATCAGAGAGCAAGGTACTGACGAAGCGAGCTCCACAGACTGCCAGCCAGGTGTCACATGGTGAGACAGATAGACACTAAAAGCCGGAAATGATCCACAGGAAGCTGCCGCTCTGTGGTGGGCTGTGGCTAACACAGGCTGACAGGTCACAGGGAGAGGGGCTCTGCTAATGAGGCTCAGCAACCCATCCCTGGGCTGAGGAACATTCCTGAAGGGCTTCCTGTGTGACACTGTACCTCCGCGCTGTCAGCCACGGAACCTTTGATCCACACAGATACACACTTCTTGTTCACTGGCCATGAATTAACCGCGCTTCTGATTGACTGAACGGGTCATTGTGATTGGCCACAGGTGGTCACGAACTAACCTGAAAGATTAACTCAAGACCTGGATAAAATCGCTGAACCTTTTCCCACCTCAGGGTCGACCAAACTACTTGAAACATCCGATAAGCCAAGTGTATTATGCCTACATATCTTTAAAATATGTTCAACTTCCTATTCTGCAAGGTCAAAACACAATGTCTGCTGAAAAGGAACACAAAACTGTCAAATACTGCATAAGTAATGCATGAGCTGTTTTCCTCTGCCAGTTAAGAATCATAAGTCCTGCCAAAATGTGTGTTTGCTATGGAGAAAAAGAAATCTATGCATGAACACATTGTGCTGAATCAGCCGTCTATTTCAGATATACGTCTCTGTTTTCTGTGTTATGCAGTATGCGTGTGTGAGTGTATTTGTCGAAACATATCTACAACTTAAGCATTTCTCACAGTCATTCCCTGCAGCAATACCTGATCACAGTGTCTGTACGACTATTGTGTTTGACACACACACTGTGTGGGCCCAGCCTGTTTGAGGGGAAAGTCTTTTAAAGACTCAATACAGGCATGAAACCCAATGTGGCTCTGGGAGTCACCGTAATGATTTTCAGCACGGAGACTGTGTAACGTGGTTATGGGCCTGGATGTGAGGTTGGCCATATGGTGGAGGGACAAGAGCTTTTAAAGGTAACTGTATCCCTCCATTGCTGTTTCTCCTCTGACATTTCCCCTCTCATGCTGGTCTCCAAGTTTATATTTGATTTAGGCCAGAAATTCTCCCGGTCCACTGGGCTCAATGAGAGCATTTCAGCTCATAAACATATATGTTTCTGTAAGGTAAACGTATGGCAAAAACAAATATGCTATGTTTGGAGTTTAAAAAATTGTGGTTTCATGTGCAGATGATTGATAAGTCAAAGACTGTGACTGTGCTTAGGTGGGTGTGGGCAGCAGGGACACTGCACACAGATGAGCAGATTGGTGTGTGTGTGTGTGTGTGTGTGTGTGTGTGTGTGTGTGTGTGTGTGTGTGTGTGTGTGTGTGTGTGTGTGTGTGTGTGTGTGTGTGTGTGTGTGTGTGTGTGTGTGTGTGTGTGCGCGCATTTCTGTGTCTCTGCCTTTGTAAGTTAAATAGTCCTGTTTGTTTGTTCGGTAATCGACATTACTTCATCATTGCAAGCTGACGCCCTTCATCAAAGAAGGAGCTCTGAAAGAATTCTGGGTAGAGAAGGGGAACTCCAGCTGGAAGCACTATGATGACTACAACTGCATTATTAACATAGATGGCACATCACGATATAGTGCAAGAAAGCAAGCGCAAAAACAAGCAGACAAACTTTGATGAATCTGAAAGACAACACAAAAGATTTAGTGTAAAACAGTAAGGAAAACAATATTATCTCCCCATCAAAATCAGCCATTAACACAGGAAAAGACATCATGACACGTTGCATAAACACAGACATGCAGACACATGCGTATATATCATATATTCAAATGCTTGCGCTTGACGCCAAATTCATTAATTTTTATTGAGAGGGAAAACATTTGTTCCCAGGTCTGCTATCTGCATGGGTGGAATGATTTTCACCTCTGCCACAAGGTGTTGGGCGAACTCATACATCACATGATTACCCCGAGCAGCGAGCAGGGCCGCCATCATCAGGGAGTGAATTAAAGATGATAGAAAGAGCTATTAATCACTGTGACAAAGCCCCTAATGGAGGTGTGACCCAGCCACTGCTGACGGGACGCCAAGGGGACGCACCCACGGGACAAATGGATACATATGTTTACAGAGAGAATAACCTACCTGTGGACATAGTCAACCCCTCCGCTCTCATTTTGTTTCTGTGCTGCTGTCTTTGCTGCTCTTAGTTCATTGCTTTCGTTCTAAAAACTGTGTACCTTTCTATGTCTTTTTCCTGGGATTTTTTTTTTTTTTCCAAATCACTAAAGTTTTAATCGGCTACTTGAGTCAGTTTTTTTTATAAATGATTTGTTGGGGTAATCTGTTTAAAATGTTTATATCACATAAAAGAGGCACTGAGGTCCAAAATATTACGATTCTTAAATGATCCTTCGTATACATATTCACAATTCATTGTCTAAACATACTATGAATCTATAGCAACTATATTTATGGAGAGAAATAAATACAAAAAAATAAAGCTCATTGGCTTCATTAAACTGAACTGAAGTTTTATATCTCAGTTGCAGCTGCATCTCTGCTTACAGAGCACAATACTGGACAGGCTATAACCCGGTAAGTTGTAACATTATTCATCTACTTAACCTGGAGCCATTTCAGAGATCACTTCATTCAGCCGGCTAGAGGTGTAACAGTTGACTGATGGGGTCTTAGATCATGAAATATGGAAATGAACTCCTCACCTTATGAGGACCGGCCCTCATGCTTATCTGCAGACATCATTTGTTGCCTGTGATAACAGACAAATGGGACGGGGGGCTTACCCTTGTGTACTACGGGTCAAACATAATTACCCATGATCCCCTCCATTAGTCATCATCCAAATTTTGAAATTGCAGTTTGCATCATTCCCCTGCTGTCTATTCAGATCTACATAGCAGGAAAAAATGAAGGAAATGTGTGAGCGCTGCTGTTCCAGTCTCAACGCGGAGAACATAGAAACACTGACTCTGCAACAAAGCAATAGACATCCACTGAAAAGAGTTAAAAAATATGTGGGGGCAGCTCAGGGGGCTACAGCATGACTGCTGTTGTTGTATACCGAGTCTTTTGCCTGAAAAATAAGATACCCTGAGAGACTGTGACTGAATTAAAAAATAATTTTCTTTCATTTGGTGAATTTTAACGCTCTCACAGCTACTGCCAATCAGAAAATGACTGTTGTTAATTACAGTGCATCAGTGTGCGTCTACATTCCCTCAGCAGGGTGTATAGGAGAGTGTTTGGAGCCACATGGCCTCAGGAGAGGCAATAAGCTTCCTAATTAACTCTGTCTTTGTGCTTAATGGAGGCCTTAACACCGCTTTTGGGGAGTCTTTTGGTCCACGGGTCCATTGGGGTGACTGTGAAACTGACTGATACGAAGCACAAACACTCAAATCTGTAGGTAGATGTGTACATACAGTCTAAGACAATTGTCCACAGTTTATCTCTAAATATTTGTCTATTTAACCAGGAATAATTCAATTGTAAAGTGTAACATTTTAAAAAGTCTTTTTTTTTGGTCAGTTTGTAATATATTGTAATATATTCATTAAAGCAGGCACAATAAAAAATTAAAAAAAAATTAAAAAAAATAATTTTAATGAATCTAAATGATAAAGATAAATGTCTACAGACACAATTTAGTTACAGGGGGCTTGTATTTCATTATTTGCCTGTTTATTGAAGCCTGGAAAATCGCAGTTAATGTAATTTTATAGAGCAAAGAATTCAGGATAAAACCAAATCATGCTGCAGGCGATGAATGTCCAACTAAACATTCAGTTGTATTCACATACTGTCACATGCTGTTTCCCACAAACTGGCATCCTTATTGACCAAATGTTTAAGCACACTCGCAGACACACACTTACTCACCGCAGCAGAAGAGCAGAGCTCTTAACACAGTCATAATTAATGAGAGCATTGTCTGTGTTTTTTTCACCCTTGTGTTAGTTAACTGCTCCTCATTCCAAATGGAAAACACCCCATTAAGGGCCCTGGGCAGAGTTACCAATTAACATCGCGCCACAAACTGAAACTTCGAGCTGGTCCCTCTGCGCGCGCGCACACACACACACACACACACACACACACACACACACACACACACACACACACACACACACACACACACACACACACACACACACACACACACACACACACACAAAGACACCTAATTAATTAGCATTAGTTGTGATTAATAATGAGCGTCCTTTAATGGTAAATCTGCAGCTCCGATGGCAGGCTGACACAACAAAGGAGTCTGTGTACGCGGCAGGATTTATCTGGGGAGCTGCTCGGGGATTTTAACATGTTTCTCACAGGCCTGACAAATGGCCTATTAATTATCTAATGTTGTCTGACAACAACAGCTTGATAAAGATGTATGTTTAGACAGCGTGAGGAGGGGACGAAACAGCGGAGGAAAAGAGAGCGGTCTGGGCGAGTAATAGAGAGAGAGGGAGAGAGGTGGTGTGTTTGCATAAAAGAAGAAAAATAAAGTATGTAAGAGAGAAGGAAGGATTGTACCGTTAGGCTACTGAGTGATGCGTGCGCGCGCACACACACACACACACACACACACACACACACACACACACACACACACACACACACACACACACACACACACACACACACACACACACACACACACACACACACACACGAGCACTCAACTGAGAAAGTTCCACAAAATCCTTCTTTCATTTGTATCAAAAGACAAATCACTGTGCTGTGGGACAATCAATATAGAGGATTAACAAACCACACTTATTTTTAATGAAATGCTAATGAATGAAGTCCTGATGAACAGTGAGATGGATGTGCAAAACACACAACACACCGCACACACACACTCACACACACAGTTTATGCCCTAAAACCACAATCAATATCATCAACAAGGAAGTCTCCACATCATTCTGACCACTTCATACCATTAAGTCTCCAACAACATGGAGCATATGGGCATCTCTCTCTCTCTCTCTCTCTCTCGCTCGCGCCCCCCTCCACCTCCACCCCTCTCCCTGATTCAATCTCGGGTCTGACTCTAATTTGCGGAGTTTATCTTCCGCCCGTACGTTGACAGGTGTTCCTAAGTGGGATGCCAGTTGCCAAATGATTTTTATGATTGTTTTAGCCCCGCATTTGGCCTAATGAGATAGGATCCCAGTCGGACGCTAACTCAGGCCTGTCAAAATGTAAAGCAAACAGAATAACAACCCGGCGCTCACATTGTTTCCACAAGCCATACATCAGCCGGGGTGTGGAGGGGAGGACCCTCCGGATCACACAGCGACCCCGGGACGGAGAAGATGAGAAGAAAAGAGTAGGAGAAAATGGAAAGGGGGGGGGTGGTAGAAGAGGAAAGACGAGGGGGATTTAGAGGGGAAAGATGAGAAGTACTGCTGGTATATGAAATGTAGGTGATGGAGGATATTATAGTGGCATAAGAAACTATGCAGTGGTATTTCATTTTGATCACTATTAAAGTTTAAACAGCAACAACAGCTCTCGAGTTTGCATGTTTGTGCCGCTCCCTGTTCCGCAAGTAACTCTGTGTTTTGAGCAGATTAATCTTAATTTCTTTATGAGAGCTTTTTGTATGCTTGAGTCTGTGATGTAGAAGTGCAAATAAACCTGTGCAAATACACACGCGTTTCAAAGTCTTGATTTGGCTATTTTCTCCTCCGAAGTGCCATGTGGACCGAGTGTGTTGACAAAGGTCATTAATCCCATCATCTCCCTCTGTCTTGGACTCTGATTCAATCCCGGCTCAGCACCTCCCAACACGTCACACATCCTAAAGCTTTTGATTTGTTTGCTCTGGTCACCTGTACCATTGCTTTCATCTGTCTTTCATCTGTCTTCATCTGTCCCTCCACCTTTTCAGACAGCGTTCCCTGCTATGGAAAAAATAAACAAACAAAAAAACTCCCCTGAAAGGAGACAAGACACTGTGTGGCGAGCCACATTTATTACTTAATCTAAAAGTGCAACAAATGACGTTTACCCTGAAAGCAGTAACATACATGTCACAGCACACGCTCTTTTCTCTCCCCCTCCTTTGCTTTCATGTCATGGCTAACTGCCATTGGGCCCTAATATAATTATGGCTCACAGTTGTGCACATTTGAGAAATTGATTCCTTTGATGAAATGTGAGAGAGGCAGGTCTGGGTAGAGAGAGACGTATATCCAGAGTGGCTGCTGCCAGCCACCCCGGCCCTGCGGAAAGCCCCCCTGGGTACCAAACCGCCCGCTCAGCCCGGCCCAGTCTGGCCCGGTCGTTAAAAGAAATGATAGCATATGTGCTTTGTTTGAGTTTGATGTCTTCGTAATGCATTACACAATTAGATTGATTTGACAATTTCCATTATACTTGATAAAATATTTATGTAGGCCCGAGGATGGTAGTTCTTATCAAAGGGGGCTGATCTGCAGTGCAGATGGGAGCTCTGGTCTGCAGTACGGAGGCCATCAGTCAGTTAAAGCTGGGTGAGTTTGTAGGCAAATACAACCTGATGACTTTAAATTTGTAATGTAAGAGAAAATCTGATACTGCAAGTCATGCAACCAAGGCTGAGTGTATTCAAGTGTTTGACATGAATAATCAGCCACATCTGATTGAGACCCAAGCATGAAGGCACAGTGTATAGTCAATGAGCTCAGAGCCGCGTGTTTGCATTGTGTGCTATACAAACACTGCGTGCTCCAGAAAAGACGAGCCTGGTGGGCACTGAGCACACGAGGCCGCTGGCTGCCATACTGACAGAAAATGTTCCGTCGAAGACAATTTTTTTTGGCCACGCAAATTTCCGGCTATACGGCACATTAGCTTTAGCTCTGCTTCAGCTGAAACCTGGGAAGCCAGTGTCAACACACGCTGGCATCAGCCAAAGACACATACCGCTGTTTGTTGTTAGCCCTGTAGCTTAATTTGTCTGGTCAGGGGTTGGATCACTTAGGATACATTATCTACCTCATATTACCTACAAACCTCACATGTGTCCAACACACTCGTAACATATTGTACAGTCTTTAGATCCAGCTCTAAACTCTTCTACCATTTGACTCCCCCCCCCCCTTCCCCAACTTTCTGTATCTGCTTTGTACATTAAAGGGTAAAGTATATGCTGATAAATAAATCAGTTCAAGTAATAAATTCAACCACTCATGCTCAGAGGTGAGTCTCCTTCACCCTTCTTTCCTTCCCCATTCTCTCTTTTTCTTTCTCTCCCGCACTGGATGTCCCCCTCTTTCTGCCTTCCCTCACCTGTCTCGCCTCTCTCTCTCCCCCATTCCCCTTCGCACCCTTCCACAAACCTCTCGGTGTGCACAGCCACCCCACATCCATCACAGCCCAGAAATTTAAGGAGCCAAATTGGCCTCATCTGTCTCAATGTTGGATGCAGATGGAGTTTCTTCTGCTGAGGGAGGTGCAGTTAGTCAACCCTGCTGCCCCCACCCCTTCAATCTACTGCCTTAAAGCCAAGCCAGTCTGCAGCAGTCTCGACACTACAGAGCCACGTTATGAGGCCGGCTGCTGGGATAAAGAGGGCACAGCGGTGAAGTGACCACTGCACTGACCACACGCATTCTCTGCTTCATTCACTTTTCCCCTCAATCACATTTTTCTCTCTTTTTTATTTTCCATCTAACCTTCATTCCCGCTCGCTCTCTTTCCTTTTGCCCACTCCCTCATTCTTGCTTACTCATACTGCCAGCACACACGCACACACACCTACACAAACACAGGCAGTGGTGGCCGTCGCACAGCCTGCAGTATAGTCTCAAGCAGCCTGGTCCGACCTGGCTCGTTAATAAAGGCCCCAAATGAGGCAGCATGCATAAAACATGAAGCGCCGCGTGCTGCTGTAATGAACTGCTGCTCCATAATTGCATCTCAGAGCCGTAAAATGAAGACAAAATATTTGAAGAGGGATTCTGTCACCTCTCTGCAGACGCAACACTAATCACAGGCGTTCTGCGGGGCCCTGGGGGTCTCCCCCTGACAGAGAGCAGGGGCTAAATGCCCAGGGCGGTGACATTGGCAACACCCTCCAACTGATGGGACATAATTGAATAATTGCTGATTAGAAAATAGGGGGAGAGGTAATAGTATAATAGTGTCCAGTGTGCGATCTGGAATGATCCCAGTGGGAAGAACAATATGATAATAAGGCTCACGAATGGTTCAACAACAAAAAAATATATATATATATCCAGTGTTTCTATTAGGAAGTTATGTCATTAATTTGAGGGTCAGTTTATGAGCCTGGAATTATTGTTAAAGGATAATAAGGTGCTGGAGTAGAAAGGTGTAGTTTGTTCCTGTTTGGGGAACCAGCTGGGTGAATTTATTAGGATGTCTAAGCCAGACAATCTCTTAGTCATAGGAAGCTAAACTGAAATTGACCAACAACGCCATGAAGGTTTCTGAAATTACACACTGATTTAACAACAAAAACAGCCCAGTATTACATCTAGGTGTGTAATACACCCGTCAGTCCACATGAGGATACCGTGTAACAAACGCAGGACTTTAACCACCTGACGAGTTCTAGAATGAGAAAAGCAAAAGTCAACTAAGATTTCTTTTAACCCTCGTGTTGTCCTTGGGTCAAAATGACCCGCAGCTGTGTTCAACCAAGTTCTATTTTATTTCTATATTTTTATATTTTTTGGGGATCATTGGTCATCATTCTTTAAAGAAACCCTCACAGCCTCCTTGTCACCAATGATCCCAAAAAATATGAAAATAAAATAGAAATTGGTTGAACACAGCTGCCGGTCATTTTGACCCAAGGACAACACAAGGGTTAAGTAACGCAAGTAAGTTACGTATTTAACTTGCGTATCACATCTTAAGGAACTAACATGTTGTGCATTACATTACTTATGTACAATTACTTATTTTAACCCAAAGAGTGATTTTAAACTTTACCGAGTAGTTTTGGGTGCCTTTCAATTGGCCACTTTAATTTTCACATCTAGAAGTGAGTAACACTGACACGGTATCCTCTAGTGGATTCATGGGTGTATTACACACTTTGACATGATACTGGGTTGATTAAAAAACAATAAAATAGAAGGCACAAAAAGGGCAATGTATGAACAAAGGCAACAGACACATGCACACACTCACACACACACACACACACACACACACACACACACACACACACACACACACACACACACACACACACACACACACACACACACACACACACACACACACACACACACACACACACACACACACACACACACACACACACACACACACTGACAAGCTCAGAGACAGGCAGGCCTCCAGATGAGAGATTGGAGTCCCACCCAGGGGTGTCACCCAGACAGTTAGAGAGTTGCTGTAGTGACAGGGCGGCCGTGGTGACATAATGAAGGTGCTGTGCTTGTCACAAGGGGGTCAGTGGTGATCACGATGCCCAGCTGGGGAGGGGGGTTAGGGACACATATAATGAATCCCACCAATGATAAATGGCCCTCAACTCGGGGCTGTGGCATCTGACAAACACATACTCATCACTTGGATACCCCCACACAGGAACAACACACACAGGCACAACACAAACACACAAATACCCCGGAAAAGAAACAGAGGAACGTGAACTCTGGATGTGACGATTCAAATATCTGCAGTCTGTAAACCTGCTTTGCTCTTCCATCTCTTTTATTGGCTTTCTTTTTTGTGGAGGAACCTCAAGACCATCAGAAAGTCGCAGCTCCCATTTCTTTGCTCAGCTTCTTTTAAAGAATCTTTTCTCTCACCTCTTGAAACTGTTCAACAAAGAGACCTTAATTTCTGCTGTTGTGGCACTGCACTAACAGTTCATGGGTTATCAATACGGGCATTGTTTAACATGCACAATGGGCCACACGAATTCAGAAAACCCCCTCTAGAAGTATTCGGAAGTATGAAAGTACACTGACTCAGAATATTTAAAAAAAACGTCTGATACAGATTGAACACAACGGGCCTGACGCTCATTTAAAAAGCTGAATTCAATCAGGACGAGGTCTGCGTTTGGTAAAGAAAGAAAAAAAACCTATTTGAAACAGGGAGTATTTTTAATGCGACAAGCTGACCACCTACTACCAACCTGACATCCTCCATTTAACATTTTTGGATATGAATAGATTTTGTCTGAGAGTTGCTTTTTCTACTCTCAGGGTCTGCTTGCCTTGAGCACTGCCGCAGCAGCAGGCCAATTCCACCTTAACTTTGTTATAGAACTTGTTACATACAATAATGTCCGCGGCTAGAGACTTTCCAAACCACAGCGCGACATGTGGAATAGACCCAGGCATGGAAAGGTCCTGCAGAGGATGTTTGTTTAATGATTGTTGGAAGGCTAACATTCAGCCCTGTGCCCCGAGCAGCAAAAATCCCCCCTCGGAGCGCTGAAGCTGTTTATGTTATTTGTTATGGATGTCAATTTCCCTCTATTTAGGAGGTGATTTAACTGGACAATACAGTAGGATTGTGGTCTTGTATGGGGATTGTTTTCTTCCTGTGTAACACTACACAGCTCTGCATGGGAGTGTGGACATAAACAGCATGGGTCATTGTGAAGACTGAGCAGTCAGATAGCAGGAAAACCTGCCACAAACATGCTTTTTAGAACTCGACTGTTTAAAACTGCTGCTTCAAAGTCACTTTTTTTCCTTTTTGAGTTTGTCGTAATTCATGTTTTTGTGTACTTTTATTGCGATTTGTGTGATGCTAACCTGCTTAGATGAAATGTGCCTTAATAAGAGAGCTAAAAATTCCTTCTATAAATTCTTATAATTTTCCTTGATCACACTCATATTTACAATTTGACACAATTGAAAGTATTTTTATGGTCAGAGGTGAATGGGGAGTGTGTGTGTGTGTGTGTGTGTGTGTGTGTGTGTGTGTGTGTGTGTGTGTGTGTGTGTGTGTGTGTGTGTGTGTGTGTGTGTGTGTGTGTGTGTGTGTGTGTGTGTGTGTTCATTTGTGCATGTGTGTGGTGGAGGAGAGCAGGAGGTGGACACAAATGTAGAGTGACAGCTGCCAAATGACAGTGAGATTAAGGTGGGAATGCAGAAGGACAACGAGGGAAGGAGAGAAACATGACAGTAACAGCAACTCAGATTAGACAGAGACACACACACAAGTACACACACACACACACGCGCACACACGCACACACGATCCAAAGCACATCACCGACAATCCATCTCCGCGCTCAGAGGGGTTAGATGGGAAATGCGGGCATGTAACGATCGTTCAGTGTGTCACTCGGACAGATGAGAAGGATCACAGAAATCTCCTGTTTCTTCTTCCTAATTCAAACAAACAGAGACTCTAAGCAGAACCACATGGCCTTCCTTAATGACTGACATGTTGTTTAAGAACCATTCGTAATGACCTGGTTTGAATTTAAATACTTGGTGTTTATTTCGCAATGAGCTGCCAATATTCACCAATGCAAAATTCCAAAGTGCTTGAGTGACTTGAGACTGTTGATTTCATGCATTTTTCTTCTCTCTTTGGTTTTCCTGTTTTGTATTTGGAGTTAAATGACTGCAGAATTAATGACAGATTGTCAGAACATGGACATGTTAAGCAAAAAGTAAATCAGAGATCTGTTACACTAATGCATTTGGCGCGGCATTATCCCTATTAGTGGGTTTAAATCCTTGGAATATTTTACTTAAATTTCACCAGAATATGGCTTTATATTCCTCAGACTGCATTTTTTTAATTTTTTTTTTTTACATTTGACAGGTCTACCGACTGAACAAATGTAATTAATCAAAGCCCGTTATCTTTTTAAAGTGGCTAATTAATTATCTTGAACATCTTAATAGATTTGTGCAAAGAAACACAAATATCAAGGTCAGTATGTATGAAAATGAAGACAGTGCAATGCAGGCGCCGTGCTTGGACTGTGTACCTCCACAGTAAAAACAGAAACATTTTTGTAAGAACTGTATTGACTTGGGAAATAAAGCAATTATAAATCACAACAGTGCAAAGATTAAAATTCTTTCAAACTACTTGATACATCGACAATCCGGTAAAAAGGACCAGAATGGAGAGCATCCCCCAAAGACATTAAAGTGTTGCCACCAATTAATAATCACCTCATTTTAACCTTCCACGTGCACTCATGCAACCGAAAATCAATCACGGTCTACTTTTTTTTTCATACTGATGCACTGAGTGAAAGAATGCTAACTCTAAACTAACAATGCCACAACCATGTACATAGATGGAAATCAATTGTAATTAAAACTGAACAAGTGTTCCGCTTTATACCCTCAAAGAGTGCATTGGTCATTAAATACATTTTCATCAGTTATCAGTTAAAGGTTTTAAATGAAGCCCACAACTTCTGCCTCCTTTGGGATAGCACTCACTTGCATAGAAAATTTTGCCGTGCTCGCTTTGCAATCAAACAGCAGCCAAATTAAGTATCAAACAATTTAATGTTATGTGTCACTCTGCAAAACGATCTGTATTAGAAGCACTTAATTAAACTTTCAAATTCAAATGTACTAATCAGTTTGCGGCAGAGCGGGTGCCTGCTTGTCCCACATGAAACGCCTTGGCTGGCCAGCTCGGTCCATTGCTTGCTCATTAACATGAAGGTGTGATTTGCATTTCCTGATGGACTGTTCCAGTTTTTAATATCCCTCTTTCTGCTCTTGCATCAATCATGGAAGAGGCAGGCCACCATAGGCCACTATTAACCCTCCAAATCTGCTACAAAACAAATATTACAAGAGTTCACTAATTTGGAGATCAAAAAGCCACTTGTCCATTATATAATTGAAATGAAGGTGGAGTGTTGCACTTCTGAAGAGCTCTATAATTACCAGCTGTTAATTGCACACTTGTGGTGTCTCACTTTTAATTAAAAAGAGCGGCTCGTTGCTGGACGATAAGCAACGGTGGAGAGGCGGCGGTTTAATCAACAAAGCGAGAGGAATTTGTTTCTGCTGTGGCCAGCAGCGGGCTGGAGAAATCTTCAAATAACCCAGGGAGATTAAAACATGTCCATTAGGACCAGTCAGGTTTTATTTGGGGTGGCAGGAGCGAGGTGCATTTGAAGTCGTCCCGCTGCAGAGTCCTCAGAGAAGCGCGGCTGGGGGTGTGTGTCTAATCAGCCCGCTGCTGGCCCTGAGCGCTCAAGTGGAGGAATTGGACCCCGCTGGTGGTGAAAGAAGGAAGGGAGGAAAAAAGGGAGAGAAGGATGGATGGAGGGAGGGAGGGAGCAAAGGAGGTAGCGGGGAAGAAAAAGCACCCCCATCACTCTCCCTTTCCACTTCTCCCACTTTCTCTTTTCCTGCTTCAGCCTGTTACTTGACTTTGTTTTGAGAGTAGTGTGACAACGAGGCAAAAAAAAAAAAGTCTTTAAACTACACGTCTTGCTTTTCAAATCGTCCGTTTGCTTCACACATTAGTCACTGAAAGACAGCCTGGCAATCTGTACAAGCATGAGCTATCTCTGCAGGATGTGTCAGCGCCCTTAGACAATACACAAACAACCTCAGGTCCTTTGGGCAGCCCTTCCACCTATTTCGTGACCTGTTGAACCAAAGCAGCACACTATAAACCGAGAAACAAAAAAACAACTTGATAGTCCCAACATGTGGCTATAACTCATACAGTGTTTATATGAAAGAGACAGTTGCTTTGGTCAGCAAAATCTGGGCCGCTGCCAGGCCTCCAGAGGCTCTCGGTGCACCAGTCGCATATAGTACATGACTACATGAGTGCGATAACCTCATCCACCCTTTCCCTGACCCCTTCGCTCCCTCGCCGATAAAACTGTCTGCCAGGAAGCGTCCTTCTCTGCGCTTCCTCTTTCTCATGCTCAATCAACACCTGACACGTTGGTGATCAGTACGGTGATGTGAACGCACTGCCTGAGGAGGCACGTCTAACGACGTGTGCCGGCTTCCTCACGTCTTCTCAGATAAAAACTGAAATCTTCTTTACATTAAATTCCACACCGTTTTGAATTGTAGATATAAGAAGTAATAAGAGAATCACTAGGGGCTTCCCAGACCCCCTGAGTGTCGCAACTTTTAGATAAAGGGCTCTGGGTTTATCTGAGGAAACAGTCGCTGGGGCGAGGATGGTCTGGCCTCACTGACAGATTAGTCCAGCCCAGGCCCACTTCCTGCCCGCTGAGGACACTAATTAGAAGGAAGGACTGACACCACAATAAGAGCTGACAGTTGAGTGCACTTAGTACCGCTTTAACACAATCCGCTGCTGTATTAGTACAGCAGCCACGCCAAACCATAAATTTCATCACATTAGCCGGCGCTTATCTGATGTGACAAAGTCAACCTGGATGTTGTTGAGACAGAAACGTACAAGGGCAGTTTCGGGGGTGTTGATTCATCAGTGGAAATATGCGAAGTGTTTTATTGTATCAACTTTTATCAACCTCACCTCCAATGTTCTCTCTCTCTTCTCTCTCTCTCTCTCTCTCTCTCTCTCTCTCTCTCTCTCTCTCTCTCTCTCTCTCTCTCTCTCCCTCTCTCGCTCTCTCTCGCCCCCACCCCCACCCCCACCCTGCTCTCCCTCAAGGCAAACACACACCAGAGAAGACAAAAGTCATTGTGAGCCTGGCCGGTTCCCAGTGTTAATGACATCCTGTTTACAAACACGTTAACCAGTGGTCACCAGGGGTCATGGTCACTCACACCCTCACACTTGGTCTGTCGGAGTCTTATATCTTATCCCTCTATTAAAATGACCTTTGCCCTGATGAGGCATTCAATGTAGCTGCTCTTGGGGAAAAAAAAAAAAAAAAGAACCCTGAAAAAGGCTGTAGCTATAAGACTGAAAAAGGATGACTGCTGCAACGACTAAAAGCGTTCATATAACACCACGTAAGAAGGAGTGTGAAAAACACTTGCACGTACACCTGAACAAACCCAATACACACACACACACACACACACACCACTATTAATATAATCCCCAAAATCACCAAATGAAGGAAAAATGTGCTATTACCCGAAGGGCAAATTTACAATACAGTTACACGTACATGCATGTAATAGGCTGAGCTGTTTTACAACACCAGCATGAGCTGAGCTATTGTTTTATTTTGAGAGGTGCTGGCTGTTATTGGATTGTTTTACACTAGCTGGGAGAATTTTATTCCAGAGGCGCTCTGTGTGGTGTGGAGTGTGTTTGACTGAGTCAGGCAGACAGAGAGAGAAAGAGAGAGGCGTGTGTGTGTGTGTGTGTGTGTGTGTGTGTGCGTGCGTGCGTGCGTGCGTGTGTGTGTGTGTGTGTGTGTGTGCGTGCGTGCGTGCGTGCGCGTGTGTGTGCGGCACTCCCGATCTTGTGTAACGACATTAGGAGTGCGTGTTGTGGCTGCGGAGCTTCTGTTGGTGTTTATTCATCAGAAGGTTAATGCCTCCCCCGCTGTGGTCCAGCAGGGGTCCTCAGATTCAGGTGGTTGGTCCGCACGCTAACCCGAAGCTACACCAATGACGTCTGCCCTGCTAAGTAGTTGACTTTATCTTTGAAAATTTGACAAATTCTCGGTCATTACAGAATAATCTTTTTGCGTAATCACCTCACAGTAGTAGGACAGCGTTGCGTGGGTGCGTATTTTGACGGTTGACGTGCACACTTATACGTAACGTTACACTGAAGTCGTGCACGAGTGTCTGCTTGTGTGCACGCTTTCACATTCTTCCGCCTGCTTCGCTCCATTTCTTATCTGCGCGAGGTGAACATGCCGCATACGAAAGTGGAAGAGCGGGTATTCTCTGGTGCTCTCTGCGGCCGTGCCAGCGGGCGCAGCGGTGCGTCAGCATGGTTCGAGCGCCACAATGTGCCTGTCAGTCTGTGGGACATCCCAAAGGAGAAGGGCAAGAGGCAGCCCCCGCCAACCTTGCCCATCCATCATCGTGACACCACGAGCTGCAGTCATGGGAAACCCACTACTGGCCAGTCGCTCTGGACCAGAGCTAGGAAGGGACGGGGGGGAGACGAGACTCGCCATCCATTAAAAACACATTGTTGTGTTTATTATAACTAGTTAATGAGGTTGAAGTGAAGCCTCGCTTTGTTTTTCAAACACTTCCAGAGGGGATCTGGAGGCAGAAGGCCCCATTGCTGGGTTCGGGCAAAGCAATTCATAAGGGCCTGGGTGTTTTATAATGGATGTCTATAGATTTTATGAGAGTGGAGTTGGCCATGTTAGGAGTGAGATCCTTGGTTCTTGTAAAATGAATCGTTTTTAGGGCTTTTCTCCATATGCTGAGCTCAGGCGCAAACTTTTTCTTCAGCTTGCCATCCCTCTTTCCTTTTCCCAAACCACTCGGCTCCATTTTCAGCTCTCCCTGCGTTCAGGAATCCAACAGAGGTCTTGTTTTTGACTCTGTACCCAAAATCAACAGCAGACACAACTGTTAATGGCAGCAAATGAAATGTATGTTTAAAGGGAAAAATAAATATTGCATGTGTTGTCAGCGAGAGCCGATGTTTATGATCCATGGAAAAAAAAAAGTATTTATACAAAGCAGAAAAAGAAAGAAGAGAAGACAGTTTCTCTGAAAGTGCAGGAATGAAAAGTAGTGTACGTTAGCAGCATCAGCGGTTTGTGGAGCCAGAGGCCCTCCGTCTCCCTGTCTGGTGGAGATAGGCGAGAGGGCCCACTCCCTGTCCGGCCGCAGCAGGGGTCTGAGCTGCTTGCTGACACGTCTACTTTAATTGTTAGTATTAAATCACTTGCACTTTAACTCAAGATGCTATCTGCCAGGCGTTAAGATCTTTTACAGTAGCGAGTGTGCGCTGCTTTAAATGAGAAACACCCACGAGTGACACACACACACACACACACACACACACACACACACACACACACACACACACACACACACACACACACACACACACACACACACACACACACACACACACACACACACACACACACACACACTGTTAGCCTCACCCTGACAGACGGTGAAGTGTGAGCGTGTACGCGGACGTGTAGTTAGATTAAACAAACACCCGTACACGCACATACACAAACACAATGGAGTCCTGTGTTGGACTGATTGTCGGTGGAGTGGACAGACAAGCAATGGGGTTCCACCCCACTCGTACCGCGGGCCACCCGTCAGTCACCAGGCGCACCGCACCACCAGCTACACCGCCAGCTGTTTGCTTTAGGAAGGCAACTCGAAGCCAATTAAAATACACTTAGAGCCGTGTCCGACTTGTGTTTGGAAAGATAATATATGTCCAGCAGTCCAGTCAACACGGTGTGAGCAAACAGGGGCGCACTCTGCATCATTGTCTCAGAATGCACAGTGTCATTATCGCACACACAAGATACTCATCTGTGACTCGAAGCTACAGTGGGAAATCAGGCACGCATGCTTGATGGCAGTTTTTATCCTTTATTCCAGAGAGAATAATATTATCTTTGATTTCATGGTTCCGCAGATGTTTATGTTGCGTTAAAAATATCTGTCTGTGCATTAGGCCGTGCACAGATAGCACTGTGACTGCCAAAGCAGTATCAGTGGCGCCCAGAGGATGTTATTTCCTCTAAATTCTACAGAAATGAGGGAAAAAGTGTGACTGAAAACATGAATCATCAAAAATTAGCAGCTTAATCCACACATGTGAAACATATGGGTTTACCATTATATGTGAAAATACGGACGATATTATGGTAGCAAGATAATATATATATATATATATATATATATATATATATACACACACACACACACACACACACACACACACACACACACACACACACACACACACACACACACACACACACACACACACACACAGATGGAGAGGCAACAGGGTGCTGATATGAGTGGTGGTGAGTGGTGAGCAGAGACGGGAGCTCCATGTCTGTTCAGTGTGTTTTAAGAGTGTTTAAATGAGTGAAAAGTCAGTTATGGCTTCCAGATGGGGGCCGGTTTGATCCGGATCATTCTGACAGGCCTGGACTTTGATGTGCTGCTGCCTATTACTGACATTACTGGGAGACAGGCATATTTCTCCCTAATCACTTCCAACTCCTCCACACCAGTCCTGCGAATGGCCTGCTCGCCACACCGCAACTACAGAGAGAGTCTGTGTGCACGTATGAATGCTAGTGTGTGTCAGTGTGTGTGCCAGTGTGTGTGTAAGTGTGCTATATAAGAAAGCTACATGGCCCAATGACACCCACTACATGCCTGTGTGTAGGAGTGCAGACAGATACCCGTCTCGTTCAAAATAAGCAGTATTAATGGACATAATCAAAACAGAGCCTGCAGTGAAGCAGCAGGTCTGAGCTCAGGTTGGATTTCATCCTGATTTTGAAGCTTTCCCTGAAACTTCATCAGAAACCGCCAGCTTCTAATGAAAAGCAAAGAAGAGGACAAGAGAGGAGAGTATAATGGCTTCATTTATGCTGGTGGGGAGAATTCCCTTAGAAACATCCATCTTGTCAGGCAGGTTAAATATAGTCCAGACAGACACACAGAAGGGAATAATTCCTCCACTTCCCTCTCCACCCACACTCCCCAGTAAGCCCAGTGGAAGTCATTTCTCAGTGACCACAGAGGAGGAGGACCAAAGGGGAAAAGCAGCGCCACTCTGCTCCTCACTAATCACTCCGTGACCCAGAGACCACCCCTCTGCTAACCCTTGCAAGTATCCTCCTCCTCCTCATCTCCTGTTTTTTTTTTTTTTTTTTTGGGGGGGGGGGACCGTGGAGAGGGATGAAGAGCGGAGGAGTGAATCAGGCCGAAGTTCCCCTCTTTATCTCCCAAAGGCAGGGGAATGCCAAGGGGCCGGCACTTTGGAATCCACTGTTTTGTCTGTTTCTTGGGGAGAGCTGGGCTGAATCCACTTGGAGTAGCACAGGGAGGTATTCAGAGCAAATCTGGAGGGCCCTTCAGCAGACAATGGTGCAGCCCGGGGACAATGTGAGTCCTTGATGAGGGATCTGTGGAGAGGTGCAGGTGTCTGAGGTGAAGAACAGTCTCTCAGGCTTGACCCACTTATCTCCAGCTTCTCTTCTCTTCTCTTCTCTTCTCTTCTCTTCTCTTCTCTTCTCTTCTCTTCTCTTCTCTTCTCTTCTCTTCTCTTCTCTTCTCTTCTCTTCTCTTCTCTTCTCTTCTCTTCTCTTCTCTTCTCTTCTCTTCTCTTCTCTTCTCTTCTCTTCTCCAAAGAGACATTGCGATTTTTTAATTGTATATTTCAAATGACTACGCACCTCACTTTGCTATGTTTAGAAATGCCGTGTACCTATACATGGACATGGGCACAGATGTCGGTTCGCTCTCGTCAGGGAGGGAGGCAGGAAAAGGCCTTTGACCCCAGGGCTTCACTCTACATTCCTTGTAATTGCACTCCATCATACTTTGTGCCGGAAAAAGCAAACATCTAAATAAACCCTGTCAAAACCATGTTGTCCATCTGCCGGCAGATAAGATGGAGAAAACAAGCCATGTTCCATAAACACAAACATCACAAATCAGTAGCCACAAGTCACCACAACCATAAATTAGCCTCTGAACCATTTTTAGCATTTAAGAGGACAGTGGAACCCACTCCTTAAAATCTCATCACTGCTGTCACTGTGGGCTCAGCACCAAGAGAAAAAAAAAACACTGGGATACCATCTACAAGAGCTGGAGAGAGAAAACAACAGAGATGTGACCACTAAAATGCCGGCTGGCTTGTGGAGGCAGGGCTGGGTTACCCAGCAGGGCAGAGAGTTACTTCAGTGAAGTGCAGGAACAAGTCACAGCCCCCTAGTGGAAATGCTTCAGCTGTTTTCTCTTTCTTCTATAACTAAAAGTACAGAGACTCCACTAATTTGAGAGACTTATCTCATCACAGAGTTGTATGGGAAATGTTCTTCAGAAGGGACAATTTAGTCTTTGACAAAATGTTTACTTTGTGGTTGGACATCTGAAAGTTGATAAACAGGGAAAACAAATGACTGTGTTTTGTTTACAATTTTTCCTCTCTAAATTATACTTTAACTGCTCCGACATATTGTAGAGCACAATGCGCAGGATAACAAATGAATTCCTCAGACATCCATTCCACAATGTTTTCCCTTCATATTACATGGCTAAGAGCCTCTGGGAAGACATTACCTTTGTACAGGAGCTCTTGCAACATGAAATGACAAATCGACAATAGCATCGCACCGGGCTCTCAGGCGCGTGTGTGCATTAACTCTCCTGGATGGAACATGGACGGCCTGTGAAATTTCACACCCAGATTTATCTTATTTTCCCAACTTATTTTCATATCTATTTCCTTTTCTTTGTGGATTAGGCAGTAAATAAAGCCTACGGGGCCTCGTGCATTGTAAAATCAGCTGGAATTGCCACATTAAAATAAGGAGGCGAGGTGCAGCCTGAGCCATCCTCCTGGATTTGGGCAAATTCAGCTGATGCAAAACAAGGAATTAATTTGAGGGGAGCGGCTTGCGTGCTGAGCTTGGCTCTCTGACAAAGATGAATGGCATCATTCCAAGCGAATGGTAATTTCACTTTTTGTGACAGTGCTTTAGAGCAAAAGCGACTCTGAACGCACAAAGCATTTGCAATCCCATTGAGGGCCCTTGGTACCTGCCTATCAGACACTGCACATTGTTTACCAATCATCTGATATTGATTGGTTTCAGACTAAAGTTTGAAGATGAATTAGAGTGGGAGAAGGTTAAGTCCTAACCTTGAAAGATTTAGTGTCTATTCAGCCCGCGTGTAGGACTCTCCTCAGCTCACTCGGAGAATAGAGAACTTTTAAATTCAATAGGGGGTGGGAGACACAAAACGTGTCACATTCACCAAGTGAATCCACTGGAAGAAACGCAGAAGAACACCCAAAAAGCATAATCTTTCTCCCCAGTTGATAGAAATGGTAATTGCATGTGTGGGATAATACTTTGAAGCCAAGGCTTCGGTCGGACAGACCGCCTATTTAGGTTAAAAAAGGGGCAACAAAACAGCTCCTTCTTAACGCTTTTGTTCACTTCTCCACTCTTTTAAATGTTTACTGAAAAAGAACCTTCAAATCCACTCTCCATCTCCTTCACAATGTGGCACCTATCACTCTTGGGTGCATGGACACATTGTGTTACGTGAATCATTGATATGTAGCGATCATTCCCATGAATCATTTTCTATTTAACATTCAGATTCTCAGGAATCCGATTTTCATCCTCTCGAGGTGGACAAAAACAGTTTGTGACATAAAGGACATCATTTGAAGACTGGTACTTTGTTACACAACAGACTGCGGGGAAATATCAGCGGCACAGTCGACACTATAGTCAAGATGAAACTACTCTCTAAATCCAAACTCTTGCCTCTTAGTTGTTTAGCCTCTAGATGCCTTTAGATGCTACTCTGAAGCTCTTGAAGCCATGAACAAATGACAGAGCACCACAGGACACGAGGAGCTTCCATTTTAACATGCTGCACAAGTGATGTTCCGACAATTTGACATCCATATTTTGACTTTTTGATAGAGTCAAGAGCACGCTGGTACCACAGAGTCCCCTCAGCTTGTTGGGATGTACCACCTCCCAGCGTGAGGTTGGAGCTCCAAATGGACCACTGGGCCACCCATCACAGCTGGGCCACACCACTTAACCCCCTCCCCCCTACATCCCCCACCCCATCTCCCCATCCAGCCGACAACTCCTCTGGTCTGCTCCGAAGGCTCTCCAGCCCACTCGACCTCCCGACACGCCACAGAATAGGCGCAGGCAGCACTAACCCCACAAGATGCCCAGGTCAGAGGTCGCATCTAGAGAGTGCGCGCACAGCTCGTGGTCTGATGGGGAGAACAGAGAGCAAACACCCTCACAAAGTGAATCGTTCTGTCATGTATTAAACATCCCTTTAGCAGCACTAAAGGAAAAAGCTTGTCCAGCTCAAACAAACTCGAAAAGTATTGATAGTGTGAAGAGAGCAAGAACACGGTCACAGGTAGACCAGAGGCACAGAACATCGTGTGCCTATTTAATATTCCGAACACAATTTCAACAGAGTTCTGTTTTCAAAACACGTCATTTAAACACACTTCGTTCTGTACATGCCAGCTGTTTGTTTTATGTTACAGCGCCCGTGTCAGGCATAGCGCTACTGCCGACAGGAAGTGCACCAAGCTTATGGGACGGAGCGGGCTGCAAAGGATGCAGGTGTGTCCGTCATGACAGAGAGAAAGACGAGCAGAGCCACAGAGGGCAGTCAGAACAGGACAGCAGGGCTCGGGGTCAGATGGCTTCTGTAAATCATCCTGAAACGAATGCCCACTGGGGGAAACCCACGCGTGCCATGCCACCGCAGTGGCAGAGATCAGGGCAGATGTTCTATAACTCAACACTTGGGAGGCCAAGAGTAAAGACAGACGGAGAAGAATCGGCACAAAAAAAAAACCCAACTGAAAACAGATCACAAGCAGAGGCACTTTGGAGAAACAAGCTAAACAAATAGCATTTCAAAAAGCAAAACCCTCTTTTTTTTTCTCTTTCTTAAATGTTGGATTAATAATTAACAGTAATTAATAATGCATGACTCAATCTCACGTAAAAAAAAAATTCGCTGTTAAAAATTAATGAACAACTTCGTGAGGACGATCAAAGTTTTATACACTTATTACAACTTGTGCTGAGGTGTTAGAACATGGGGTCATACAAGCAGAGTAATATACAGTATAAATGCTGCTGACAAAGCACCCTGCCTTTATTCTAGGCTATGTGTATATAGTGCAAGCAGACACACAAATACACTCTCTCTGTCACACACACACACACACACACACACACACACACACACACACACACACACACACACACACACACACACACACACACACACACACACACACACACACACACACACACACACACTGAGGCCTCAGGGCTTAGCTAACCCTTGCAGCCTGGCCGTCAGCCCTCAGCCCTGAATACGAGCAGCACTTAAACTTTCCCCTTTTCAAACAGCAGAGCACAAAGAGAGGACCACATCAGTGGCCTGCTGATCATCCCCACAGACGGCTGAGCGCGGACAACAGGCAGGTCCCTGGGCACGTCCCCACATAATGTCCTCACGTATCCCCCTTCCCCATCCCGCTCGCACCGGGTTAAGGCCTGTATGCCGCGAATACGGCGCTCCCTCTCATGTGAGACTAGATAATTGACAATACTTTCGAGAAGGGCAGTTAGAAGGAGTGGGAGCATTTCGGGCGGGGGGGGGGGGGGGCAGTGCTGCAGCTGTCCCACTGGCCACGTCCACCCCTTGAATCCCCTAACCACCCACCACACCCCCACAACCCCAGCAGCAGGTTTCTCCCTACAGAGTTAAAAAAAAAACACGCTTCATTACGTCCTCTCTCCCCAGAGCAGCTAGGGGCCTTTCAGTGCAGATAAGCCTCTTAGACATGAAGTAGCGCTCAGAGCAGCATTTGAGTGACAGCAGGAAGGTTTAGCCATTCAGTGGACAATGCTCACATTCTCTGGCTTTAATCTAGGAGGCGGACAATGATCTGTTTTTTAAGGCCTCATCTCCTCTGCTTTTCCCACAGCAGTAGGTGACTGGCACAAGGAAGAGAAAAAGAGACAGAGCGGGCCGAGGGCCGGCTGGGAGACCTCGCCACTATCTCCCAAGGCCTCGTGTTTCCTTGACAGTCCAGACTGAGGTGGGACAAGAGGGAGCGAGGCGGGAGGGGAGGGCCGCAAAGTTGACGGAAGGCGAAGCGCATCAATCACACACACACACACACACACACACACACACACACACACACACACACACACACACACACACACACACACACACACACACACACACACACACACACACACACACACACACACACACACACACACACACACACACGGTCGCAAACAATCACTCGGTGATGGTTGAGTGCGTCTGTGTGACAGACGGGCAGGTGAGGGGCCTGCTGGTGACGTGGCTTAGTGTAGAGCTTTGTCATTCTTATCTGCTCTGACCACTGACATCCATCCCTCCTCTGCCATTGTGTGTGCTTCTGGGATGTATTTATACAAACGCTAATGCACAGGCAACCGGGGAAAAAGAAGTTAGACAGTGTGAAAAGACACCCAAACAAAATAATTTGTTTTGATTTAATGATACAATGTATCCCTACGACCCTCTTTGATGACAAAAAAGTATTATACAATCAATGTCAACCTTTTATTAAATTGAGAACAACTAATTCTGATTTCTGGTTAAACGTGAATACCAGGAAAATTCAATGGCTTGTTTGATTAGTTAGTCAGCAGACATGGTTTGGTTCTTTATATATATCAAAAATATATTTCCAGCCATCAACAAAGAGTTTTTTTCATCTCAAAATGTGGCAGCCATTTATCAGCTCACCATGTTTATTTTTTTACAAGAAGGCAGGCCATGTAGATCATGTAGCTGTACCAATTTTTAAAATTAATTTCCTAATCACTGAAAAAACCCCAGTCAAAAACAGGGGAATTTAGAGATATAGTTTGAGTATATTTCTGGAACATCCAAACATTATAATTCAGTCAGGTCTACAGATTTTTAAGTCGACTTTTATCAGATGGGAAAGGAGATCTCTCTGACGAAGTGAACTTCTCGGGCCAAAATGAACAAACACTACGAGTAGGAACGACACGGTGTCAACGTGCCAAAGAGCAAGGTGGATTATTTGAGAATCAGCTCACACTTCGTACTGGTTTGTTTGGCTCCACAGAGAGCACAAACATCCAGACCTCATCCACAATAAACAGACACTGTGGACTACTGAGAGACTGAGAGAAGCTAAGCTGAAGCCATTCAAACATACATATGTGTGTGTGTGTGTGTGTGTGTGTGTGTGTGTGTGTGTGTGTGTGTGTGTGTGTGTGTGTGTGTGTGTGTGTGTGTGTGTGTGTGTGTGTGTGTGTGTGTGTGTGTGTGTGTGTGAGTGTGTGAACAGGCGGCCAACATACGGAAACATGTCCTTCAAGAGACATGCCGTAAAACCCCTTCAGTGTCAATCACTGGGCTACTTATTACTCTAATAGGATTAATACTACAGTTTAGCCCTCTGCATGCCTCTCTGTTTCTAAACATGGCGGGACCAGTAACTCGAGCTGGTAACTGTGCGAAGAGAGAAAACGAGTGTGAGGACTCGGAAGTAGATGAACGAGTACAAAACTCTGTGCTGTACCTTTTTTAGGTTTCACTTTTGAAACTAATTGCTTAAAAATGTCAGTCATAATCACCCCATATGCTTTAAATATCTGTTAATCAAAGCGTGATAAGCAGATTTTTTTTTTTACTTAATAAACACGTGTTTATTAAATCAGTGTCACGTGAGCTAGTCATGTCACTGTAACTGAAAGAAAAAAGGTGTTAGGTGCTGTGTGTGGGGCCGGCCACGAGCACATAAAACAGCTGAAACACATAAATAAACTCTGTCCTTCTCTAAACACCTTAATACTGGTCTGTAGACCCCTCAATTCTGACATGGTCATACTTTCTGTCTCTCTCTCTTTCTATGTTACACACACGTTTCTGCTGTAGCATGAAAACTTGCTACGAAATGAATAAAACAGCCCAGTTGTGGATTTGACAGCCGCACATTTTTCAAATTACACAATGGGATTTGGAGCTGATGTTACCGGGTGCCGGGTCAAGGGTCTCAAATCTCAGAATTCAAGTGAGAACATCACCGAAAATTTGAAATGTGATTGTCCTCCAGTCAGCAGTGTGCATGCAGCAGGTTTCTCTCAAACCTACTTAGACAAAAATCCCCAAAAGCCATTCGCATGTCCTCAGCACCTCACCCTTACTTTCCTCCCCTCTCTTACAACTTTACTCTCATTAGTCTCACACACCTCATCACAGTCCCAGCACCTCGACCCCAAAAATCTCATATCCTCCACACACCTTTACCTCCTTTCTGGGTGCAGCCGCAGCTCTGAAATCCCACAACTAAGAACACGGTTGCATGTTCTGTATCAAAACACTTAACTATCCCACCACCCACCGCTGTCCTTTTTGATACAGATTAACACACACCGTCTTGTGCATCCTAAAGACTGACATGACTAGAGTTGACAAGGAGCAGCAGAAAGACATGTGTTACCAGCATACACATATGAGAAACAGACAGGATTTGGCAGATTATTCAGCAGACATCTGAAATAAGAAGATCTGCTTCATGCCTAAAATGTGAAGTGTAAATATAGACAGGAAAAAAAGGGGGGGGGGTGCAGTGAAAGAGGGAAAGAAAGACACAGTCAGGTAGGCGGTGAGATATCTGAAGACAGACAGACAGAGACAGATTGGGCAATTAGACAAACATACAGAGTCAGATCATTCCATTACACAGAGGGAGTGACATGGCGGAGATTGAGACAATGGGCCCCTTCAGCAAACTACTGAGTGTTTATGTCCCCCGTCAGTCTGCATCACCAGTGTCCCCCTGACTGCTCGCAGCTGACACGCACGCACGCACACACGCACACACGCACGCGTGCACGCACACACACCTCTCCGGCCTCCCAGGCTTAACATGAACGTGCATACACACACAGACACACTCCTGCTTTGCTTTCCGTCACATCTCAGCGTATCATGTCCATTCGGGCTCTGAGTCTCACTACTGTATGTGAGTGCGTTGGAGAGAAAATGTGTGTGTGTGTGTGTGTGTGTGTGTGTGTGTGTGTGTGTGTGTGTGTGTGTGTGTGCGTGCGTGCGTGCGTGCGTGTGTGTGTGTGTGTGTGTGTGCGTGTGTGTGAGCATGTGTGTGAGCAGAAGAGGATGAATGAATGAATGAATGGGCTTCTGTTGAACTGCTCCTGATGACTTTATTTAGAGATGTTGTGTTTAATGTCAGGAAACAGCAGTCATTTATGCTGCCAGCAGCATCTGTGGTGGGGGCAGTATGACACTAGTGGACCCTCATCCTCAATTCAAAGCCACAAACCCTCCAATCTAAGCACAATTTCTTATCTTCTGACTGTGCCGTGTTGATCTGGTTTACAGGTACGGCGCAGAGTGGCCGGGCACTGACACAGAGATGAAGAAGAAGTCTGTCTTGTCCCACGACACTCCAAACTTTCTGTCATTCATTCTCTTGTTTCCTTCTTAGTTTATAATAGTTGTCTTTATTGTCTTGCTTTTCTATACCCCTTGTTCCCCCTTTCCCTCCCCCTCATTTCCTTCCCCCTGCTTTCTGATACCAGTGCATAAAACACGCCAAAAGTTTTCGCTGGAGCTGGGTAATGAGGCAGACCTTTGACCTTGCCTTGATGACTTCCATACCTGTGCATGTGCAGGAATACATGTGGTTGTGCCTCTGTGTGTGTGTCTGCAGCTGGCGGCTGACAGCGACATGACTAATGAGGGCTTGGGACAGAAATAATAGGTGGGAATTATAACACAAAAAGGGTACAAGTGCAAAGGAAAAGGAAGAAGAAATGACAGAGCAATGGACAGGACGAGAGGAAGGTAAAAGGAAGAAAACAAAGGAGGAAAGAAAGTCAAAGAAGACATGAAGTGATTAGAAAAGTATAACTTATAGGCAACAAAGGGACCACAGAGAGAAAGTTTCAGTGCTTCACACTGAAAAAGCACATGAAGAGTACCCTGCGTTTTACACTGCTGGAACTGCCTTGCTTAGGTATGAAAAGGTGAAACTCGTTTACTATGAATGAAGGTGCTTCCGCAGTCAATTTGCTTGGTCCAGACATTTGGACTTTTTAGTTTGGCCCTAACCAAAATATAAGGTGTGAAAGATGCCTCGGAACACGGCCCACACTAAAGAAACCAAATTTGGTCTGGCCGAAAGGAAGGGTTTCAGCCTCGATCAAACTGAACCACAATTCAGTTTGTTTGCAGGGTAAAAACTATTTTTGGATGGTTCTGACTCTTGGACCCATTATAGGAAGTTGAGGCAGGCTATCGTCACCTATTAAACAATAGAAGAAGAAATGGAACCAGAAGAGAAGTTAAAAAGTATTAAATTGGAATTGGAAGAAGAAATCAAAAGTCAACTTGAGAAAATTTACAATAATATGGAAATTTTTTACTTTGTTTTCTAAGAGAAAAATAAATACAGGTGGTGGTGCCATAAAACTAAAAGTATAGAGACAAATAAATGAATCTGATGGAAAACAGCCAAACTGACAACTCACCAACATCAGACACACATGCGTACTGTCCATAATGTTAAATTGCAGTCCGACAGAGATATTTTCGATTGGAAAAAAAAAGGACTCACAAATCAAAAGAACGACAAGCAAAGATACTCGATCCTGCGACAGAAACCAGACTTTGTGAAGAAACACAACCTGGATAGCACATTTGGGTGTCTGGCAACACCAGCCTACAACTGTCACACTCAGGGTCAAAGGTCATCATGTGTAGACAGAGCAGAACTTCGTAATTATACATGATAAATGTAATCACACACAGGAAGCATTTCTCTCCTCAATTTACTGGCTTAACCTTGTCAGATGTTGCAACCTGCAGGCAAAATAGCGTTGAAGCATCATATCATGGGATATTGGTGTATTTCATGAGTTTACGACGCCAAGACTAAATAAAAAATACAGGGAAGAGTTAATGATAATTCCACACTAACGGCAATCCCAATTTTCTCTGAATTTGTTTGTATGGGACTTTTTTTTTTTTTTTTACAGAAAACAGGAGTAGGATTAAAGAGGCAGAGAAACCAAAGACAAGTTTTCCATCAGGCTGTGTGTTGTGATAATGATGCTATCTGGCCTTAAGAGAGCTCTTCAGTGAACCCTGTGCTCCTGCTGGATCAGATCAGTGCCCATAATGGCTGACTGCAGCCAGAGGGTCTCGACCCACTGCCACAGAACGTGGCGCCGGGACAGGAGCGAGACAGATGGACAAACAGACAGATAGACATTCAGACAGACATCCTGTCTCAAACCACAAATAGATACAACAATTAAGTAAGGTCTGGTCATTTTCATTTCACTGACCTTCGCCCCGCACCTCCCACACATGAGGAGACAAATTGCTACTGCTGTTGGATTTGGCCAACAATTCCAATGCAGGCGAACATGTAGTGTGAAGGCTGAGACAGGGGACATAAATCATACCTGTATTTGATCATTTGATCTGTGGGGCCCGGGGCTGCCTGACGTTGTGACAGCTAGCATGCACCCTATGTCTCTGAACCCTTAAGGGGCTGAAATGGGTCACTTGTTTTGCAGGGTAGTTGAATTTTCAGTGGTCTAAAAAAAAAAATCTGGTGAGGTTTTACCTTTAATGTGAGTTTGAACAATCAAACAAGTTTGAAATGAAGAAGAGTGCAAATGTCTAATTATTGCTGAAACTAGAGGGGAGGTGATTCAAACAAAGTCCTGTTGACTGGACATTTCAGGCAAGAATACTTATTTGCTGTGAACTACATAACTATTATTCCAAGACCCTCCCTCCCCCGCTGCTGCACGTACACGCCGAAACAGAAGGACCCGCTCGGGCCGTAAACTCGGATTCAACACATGCCATTAAACTTCGAAACCCCTCGTCTTTGACTCTCATCTATGAGATGACAGCCGTTGTGGCTCTGCACGTCTAACATCAAACTTACCGCTTTTGTGAGAAAGCCAGTCATTGATTGTTAATTTGTGGATAAGACCATCTGCTCGGCGCTTTCCTCTCAAACGACTGTGCAGAGCTGCGGTAGTCTGAATGATATTCTGGCTTTTTTCACACAAAAAACATTTAGACAGTTGTAGTCGTCTTGACATGTTTCTGCTGTTTGTTCCGCTGCATCCAGTCTCACAGCACCACTCGCGTTTTACCTGATAAAGCTGTGGAGCCTGGCAGCAACGTTTTCTTCTTTTTCTCCTTTAGTAGTCTAATGGTGGTTGGCAAACAGCTTTGGGGTGCATAACCAAGCATTACTATGCGGCGGCGTTAAAAACAAGGGAAATAAGACTAAATGAGGGTCGCATACACTTTTTTAAATTTTTTTTAAGGGATATTCAAAAATGATCAGAGCTATCCCTACTGTTAACATGAAGGATCGGAGGATGTCTCAGGTGTTGGGAAAGTGAACGATGGTTTAGGGTGGCTGTCTATGATTTGAAGCAGTCAATCAGAAAAAGAACAAATTATGAAGTAAACATTGCCTTGGTAACTGTCTCTGCTTATAAGCAAGGCGTTGCTTTCCTTGTGTTGCTGGTGCTACTCTGTTGTCATAGGTGGATTTTAGAACTTTTCACAGCAACAGCCTCGGGTATATTTCAAATCAGACGTGTTCTTCTCACAACAAGACAAAATCCCGCTGCAGCTATAAATCTGTGACTCTACTCAGTCTTTGTTTACATCAGCTGTTATGTTACCTGTGCACATGCCTGCTGACTACAGTGGTACATAGTGTGATCTATGTCAAAGCCATGCAATGCATATCTCACTGGCAATGTTCACCAGTACTTTACAAGCTGCACGCACTGTCCAAACATACAACAATTCTTATTCCACAAAAACATTACCAAAATTATACAGCATCACTCTCTGGTGTCCCCAGGGAGATTACATCGGGAAGTGCCCTTCAAAGTTTCCACCATTGTAATTGTACGGTTTAGATTCAGACTTTGTTTTCTGCCTTTCAGAGCCAGTTTAAAACCCCAGAGGTGGCTAGTCTCCAGGCTAGGCGAAATCAGAATTACATTAACACCCAAAGAGCATTTCATCAGAGCCAGCAGGGCCCTGTGGTCCAGGACACCTGTAATAGAGTTTCCCCTCTCACAGGCGCAAAAACATTTAAACTCCTTTTGTGTGGAAGGTTTACATGCTCCTGCCTGCGAGGAAATATGCTGCTGCAACTGATCAAATCAGGGCCAAACAAATTGCATTTGTCAAGACAAGGATCAATTGGTAGCAACCACAACAAACATATTAGCAGTCGGATCTACACAGAACACTCTTGGCAGTGGGATAGTATTGGATTAACAAAGTAACATCGAATAAGAGAAAAGTATGTGTAGAAATCCAAACCGACCTTTTTCCCTCTGCTTTCCCCTGCTGCACCTCAGCACTGAAGAATTACCACAAATGCATGCAAAAAGATGTATTGGATTACTGTGAATTCAACTAAAGAGGTGCTGCATGCCAATCTCAACATAGTAGGCTAGGATAAATAGATATAATTGATCTTCTAAACTACAACACCCTTGGATAGCAGACAACTTTTGAAGCATTCCTCAAGTTCATCTAAAAGTGATCTTAGAGCAAATCAACACTTATGGTTCATTATTCTCACTGTGGAATATATGAAAACTATCAAATTCAAGCATTTGGTAATGGGAAAATTTGATATTTTTCTGGTTTGTTATTTAAATAAACAGAGACAGGGATGTCTGGGATGTATTGGTGTGTGAAACTCAGGGGAGAGAGAGAGAAGCAGAGAGACTAAGGGGCCTGACTGTCTGACAGACAGGCAGGCGGATGGACAGGAACTTGGCATTAGGGAATATGATTCTGCCAGAGAGTGATCCATAAAGACTGGAGGAGGTCGAAGGGCAGCCTCTCTATAATGACTCATCATCACTCAGTGGTGTCCATGCCGGGATGGCCAGTGTGTGTGTGTGTGTGTGTGTGTGTGTGTGTGTGTGTGTGTGTGTGTGTGTGTGTGTGTGTGTGTGTGTGTGTGTGTGTGTGTGTGTGTGTGTGTGTGTGTGTGTGTGTGTGTGTGTGTGTGTGTGTGTGTGTGTGTGTGAGTATCATTGTCTGGGAGAGAGGGCCAGTGGATCTGCTGAGAGATAGTGCAGTATAAATAACCAGTGCTGCTATTCTAGGCCTCTGGGGAGAAAAGAGAGACCTCCCTGTTGTTTTATCAGAGCCCTGGACAAACACTGTCACCCACAACGTCAATTAATCCCCTATTCAACATCTTTTTTTTTTTTAAATGTCTGAGGAAAAACATGGGTGAGAAAGTAAAAAAAAAAAAAAGGACATTGGCTGGTTTGTGAAATATAATAAATGTTGTAAAGCGCATGGAATTCCCTCTGTTAGATGGAGACTCTGTTTGGCTTCTTGGGGCAGGGTAAACACCACTGGACGGACCTTGCCATGGCAGCCGTTCCCATGGTAACACGGTGGGCAGCGGAGACAGGGCCGCAAGGGAGTTGTGGCGATTTCATGAACTGGTTTTAATTTTTTTTATTCACAGCCAGTCATTACTTTTACAACAGTACAGCCCAAACTGACCACTAAAAGGGCGGCACAGACTGCCAACACCTTGTATATGGAATTCATAAAACAATGGCTCCCACTAAATTCCCCTGCTGCATTCTCAATCAAGCTGCTACGGCAATGACTGTGTCTGCGCACATTTATGTGCATGCACGTGCAAGGGGCCATATTTTTTTGTTGTGCAGCATTGGATGAATATCTCCATTTCTTGGCAGCTGACAGCCTGTTTGTCATCCACTCCACAACCAAGAACTGACCTTCAGCAGCATAACTACTATTATCCTGCCATACTTCTCCTCTCCCCTCCCTTCAGCCTAACATTCCCATCGCCTCTCTCACCCTATATCTTTCTCAACCCTACCTCCCTCCATTTCTCCTTCACTTTTTGCTCTCACCCCTTCCACAGCCTTTTGTCATTGATCGCTGATGCGATTGGCTGCTTCCATGCTCAGTAATGACCTGCACTGGTAACCAGCCGGCTGCTCCTCTCGGCCCCTCGTAGATTGAACTGTCAGATGGCAGCGATTAATGGCTGGGCAGAGAGACACAGATTCACACCTGCAATGTCCCACCCTGCACTGTCCTGTTAATCCTCTGTCCCCCCCCCAAGTCAACCTGCACAGGTAGCCTGAGGTACATGTCCGCATGTGTAAGTATATTGAGTACAGACTTCTTGTAAAGATGGACAACTATTCAAACGTGCATACGTTATGGGAACATGTCAAGCTTTTCTTTCATACATACATGAACCTGAGAGAATGCACTTGCTCTGCTCTGCTGCAGTGGCTGATGGGAACTGAATAGTAAGATATAATGTAAGAGAGGCTGAAAGGATGGGAAAAACAATAAAAAAGGAATTTAAGTACATAATTCTCAATGCTTTTTTAGAACCTTGAAAAGTAGAAAAAAAAAAAACTGTTTTGCCAAATCAAAAAATAACTAACCCTAGCCACATTGTGCCCTTCTACTCAAATGTCAGCACGTTACCATTATTTGTCTGCAGTGCTAAACTTTGCAGCCCCCTGCTCGTATTTACATATTAGCTATGATTAAACCCATAATCATTCACTTATTCCTCTGTTCGCACGTGATGCACTCCAAGCAAGAGAATCAGAATGAAGGGCTGAAATACTAACATATGTTATTTCCTCGAACAGAGATGAGTGGGGTGCTTGGTCTGGTCTCGCTCTGTCTGTCTGTTGAGCTGAGCGCTGCAGGCCCACGCGGCTGTCCCGTGTTGTACTTGGCTGGCCGTCTGCTAACTGTCAGCGCAGTATCTCCTTACACTGATGAATGGGAAGTTTCCAGACCATTCCCAAAGCTCTCATTCCCTTGTTCCAACGCTTATTCAGAGTAGCGGCCGAGAAATCAGGGGCTCCTCCCCCGGCCTACCAGCCTCCCTCGAGGGAAGTGCCAACATGGAGACGGGCATGGAGGCTAAATTTACTGTGGGTTTGGGCAAAATTCTGAGTTTGCATACTTTATTGCAATGCAGATTTGATTTTAAATGTATACATTTTGCATTTTGCCTGTGAATCTCTTCAATGACCAATTATGACAAAGTGCAGACATATTTTCAATGATAAGAGACTCAAAATCATTCGAGCATTGTCTTGGCTGTATGCTTTAAGTTGCATTGCTGAAAAGTCACATGTTGACAAACATAGTGCTTTGAGTTCTGGCAAAAGAGTTGAAGTTTTATCATGATTAGACCAGAGAATATTTTCCAAACTTCTGGCAACCTCTAATCAGGTTGCTATATGCCTTTTACTCAATAGTGGCCCCCGTGTAACTCCTCTACCATAAAGACCTGACGAGTGCTGCTAAGAAGGCACACTAACTACTGGTGATTGTTGGGTTCTTCCTCCCTGATCAAGGCCCTTCTTGCTCAGTTACTCAGTTTGGCAGGACGGACAACTCAATGAAGAATCCCGGTGATTCCACACTTGTTTCATTTCCCAATTATTGAGGCCGTGGTGCTCCCGAGAACATTTCACGATTTAGAAATGCTTTTATACTCTTGCTTCGACACGTTATCACAGACATCAACAGAGATTTCCTTAAACTTTATGGCGTGTTTTTTGTCCTAAAATGCAGTGAGAATTGTGGGACCTTGCACACAAGTGTGTGCCTTTCTGGCCTATGTTTAATCAGATATAAATTTGCCACAGGTGGACTCCAATCAAGTTCGAGACACTTTCCAGGATAACCGATGTAAACATGATGTACACATTTTGGAGAGAAAAGGGTCTGATGATATTTGTAAATAAGAAATTTAAGTTTTGGACTTCTAATAAATTTGCTAAACATTCTAAACACTTGTTTTTTTGCTTTGACATTATGGGTTGTTGATTGTAGACTGACAACAAAGTGTGCAAAATACTTTCTTGAATACTTTCTGAGTCCACTGTAAAATGCTCTCTTTAAAAGGGGCAGAAAGAGACAGAGCAAGGGAAGGAGAGAAGGAGAAAAATGAAGATGATGGAACAGTGGAAGAAAGACAAATTACAAACCCAAAGGCATGTGGTGGGAGAGAAAGAAAAAGAAACCAAAAGATCAAAAAAAGATAGCCAGAAGATGGAAGGAGCATAATTCTCTGAACAGCGAGCATGTGAATATCCGACCAGTCGGGGTTTGGCGTAGTGTGTGAAACGGAGATAAAATCGATTAGCTTGTCCACTGACCCAGTGAGCCTCGGGCCCCCCATCGCCCCAGTCTTGCCACAGCCCTGACAGAGACGTCCAGGCTTCGAGGTCCCTCGGGGTCGCCTCTGGACACTGAGGTGAACAAAGTGGTGCCCTCCTGTCAAACTAAAGCCCTCAAGCACCAGCAAAACAACAGACCATGTTGCAATGCTTCACTGCTCTCTGATTCCACAGGAGACAGAAAAGATGTAGTGTAGGCTGTTGAAAGAGCAGGTTGTGCATCAGAGCTGCTGCTCAAAAGACAGAACTGCTGTACTCACTTCAAGAAAAAAAAAAAAATTGTAAGCTCATTAAGAATTTCAGCCAACTGAAAAACCCATTTTAGTCCTTTTGTTTCGGTTATAGTGGAAGCTCACAGATTGATATGAAATGCTTGACAAGGCAGTAACAATATGGGTTTGATCATCAAGTTATAAACAGAAATATCAATACTTACCCTAATTGATTTTTAAAGATCATTTGATTTATTTTTGTCACCGATGTGCTATTGACATAAAAGCTTCCAGACATTGTCAGGTATTTCTTGGAAAATTATAAAAGCACTGGCCTGCCAAACTCTTGACACCTGTTGACAGGCCCTGAAACCTCTCCCTATCGTTTTATCGCCTTGTTTTCCTCACATGATTTCCTCAGTCAAATCACTGGGTGAGGAGCACCTTTGAATCCTGGCTCATTGTAGTGTATCTGACCCTGGAGGTCAACGAGTAGAAAGAAGTGGATGTGTCACCACCAAGCTCTTCTCCGTGTTAGAATAATATTCCTATGGTGCTTTTAGGATGCTAACGCTAATCAAAACAGGACATCCTGAGGAGGGCCGTGCTCTCTCTTCCCTGGCCCCCGCGCTCACCGGCCGCTTTATGTTTTTGTGTTTCCGGAGGAGCGACAATCCCAGGAAGCCGCGAGAAGGGTTCATCAAAGCTCCAAGCGGGAGGCCCCGGCTGCCGGATCGCTGGAATGTGGCGTGGAAAGGAATCTCTACTGTCCTATTGTTCCCTTGTCTCCCCGGTCTCATCACATGCCGGCACGTCCAGTTCACTTACAGGTAAGCAGCGCTAATCAGCCCTGCATTCTTTTCCACAGCCACATTCTTTCCTCTGCTGCGACCCTGGCTGACCAGCAACACTCGAGCATCAAGTGTACGACTTGTACAGAAACTCGCATACATAGAAGAGAAGTCATTAAGGCAGCTCTCCGAGGAGACAGATGTGGTGTTTCCATGGTGAACACTGATGATGCATGCATCACTACAGATAAAAAAAAAGATAGTCCAACTCCCAGAAACTGAGCCCGGGACGCCCAGAGGTGCTTGATGATGTCTTTAAAAAAAAAAAAAAAATTTTTTTTTTAAAAACTACAAAGAATTTAAGAGACAATAAATTTAAAAAAAATTGGTTCACCTATTATACTTTTTTTTTTTTAAATTTTTTAACTGTCCACTATAAAATTGTTTGACAGAAAAATGGCGTGCTGTGAACCCCCCCAAAAATGTCAATATATATTTTTGGAATCTCTAGTAAGTAAATAATAAATTCACAGCTTTTAATGACTTTTCGTCTTTGAGTCTTCAACTGTATCCATCGCTTTTTCTCTACTGCAACACAGACAAGGCAGCTGCTATCAGATCCAATCAGGTAAATGTGGTGCAGTCCAAACTTCATCAGGAAGGCCCCAGCTTTGATCACATCTCCTCCCCTCATTTCTCCCATCCTGTGGGGGGTGAGAGGTCACCGCTTAATGAGGCTTCAGGGTGGAGACTGGAGGGTGGGGTGGGGTGGGGGGGGGTGGAGGGGTTGTGGCAGAGATAAAAAGGTGTGCGCTAATCACATACGCACAAAAAACGCAGAAATGTACACACCTGACTACATCTGCCTTCCCCCTGCCTCCCCGCATGACCCGATGCCTCGTTTTAACCCCGTTAGTCAGAAAGGACTGCCGTTTCTTGGACCCTCCCTCGCTGACTCCTTCCATTGGGCCAGCCTGCTCCACCCAGGGAGATCCCCGAGCAGTGCTGGAACACACTGTTATCACCACGTTCACAAAACGATTGTTGGGTAATTCCTGTTTATAGCTATGTGCTCCCTCCCGGGCGTGAGCACTGTTCTCTCTATCAACCCTCCAGGACAGACATTGAAAGGCAACGTCCAAGACATTTTAGCACACCTGCAGGTACGAAGATATTCATCACCGTTCCGTTTTGGCGACATCCACAATGAGCTAAGAGTCCTTAAAATATGGGCAACTAGAATAAAATTTATGAATCCAATTTCTATATCAGCTAAGTGGTTTACTGGGAGAGAAATAATCAAAAAAAAATATATATATATACATATATAAAAAAGTGAATAAAACCAGAAGCAGAAAGCTGTTGACCAGACCTCCTCAAAAAAAAGTTGCCTATGTTGAATGATCATACTGCAGCTGCAAAAAGACCATTGTGACTACAGTTCACAGTAAAGTGCCACACACATTGGCACCTAGCATGAAGTCATATCAAAGCTCTTATTTAGTCCCCCCCTCCCCCCCAATAAAAGCACTCAACAATGTAGTAAAGTGACTTAGCTGATGTGAGACATGAGGCCAGAGTGTCGGGCCCTGTTTCTACCACCTGCTCCAGGTAATTGATTGGAGCATATAAAATGATTGAGTTTCTTTAATTAGCTAACAGACATTTCTCTCCAAAGCGCGCCGAGCAGGGCTAACTTCCCACCGCCTCATTAATAGCCCGGGTGAAGTGCGCCATCAGCAATCTGTTGACATTATATCTCCTCAGACATCACAACGACACACAAATCAGTTAAATGTCTGAGTAAACTTTTCAACTCAGCAAAATGCCATTCATCTCGCACCGGTTTTGTGATGAGAAAATGGGCAACGCGTCTCACATTTCACACCGTGTGCTCTGCAGAGGGCCTTTGTTTTCTGCACGCGCACTAAAACTCGCACGCACACACTCAGCCTGACCAAATAAGCGCATGTGCACGCTCACCTCTCTTTTGAGCAAACACACACACACACACACACACACACACACACACACACACACACACACACACACACACACACACACACACACACACACACACACAAGCACGCACACACAATCTATAAAAAATATGCTTAGCTTGGGACTGCTCTGTTGATAATGACCTCAGCCTTGGCACCGTACTGGGCCGGACCAGACTGCCGACAGACTGGAGGCTTTTGTGTGGACTCCCTATCTCTAACTCTATGACCTTTAGGGGGAAGAAGAAAGCAGAAATGTGTTTTTTTTTTTTTTTTAATTTTTATTTAGAAGGGGTAAGGCTCACTCATTGTTCTGTATTGGTACAGTTTCCCTGCGGTAAACACACAGTGGTTCCCAGGCTTGACATGTTGCTGCACAGCCTCCTCCCTCGATCCATCCCTTGGTGTTCCCACACTGCCCTGTCTGGGCTGTGGCACCCAGCACCCCCCCCCCCCCGGCCCACACACACACGCGCACACACACACACACACACACACACACACACACACACACACACACACACACACATGCCCACACACGCACACACACGCACACACGCGCAGGACACCATCGAAATACAAACACTATGTCTTAATGCATTATGAAATTCCTCACATACATGATGGTCTGACATGCAGGAACGAAGGGACTACAGTTAGAAAAGAAGGCGTAGAGACGGGAGAGAAGCCCATGGGGCAGGGTGTCAGGGCCTGAGAGAGGACCCATGACGAGGCCTGGAAGCTGCCTAGTTGCTTGCGACAGGGGCCATCCTTCAAGTGGGTGACAACAGTGCATAAACAAACCAGTAACCTCGTCAGCTCTCTGTTTACAGCCCTGAGACTTGAGTTCTGGACGACTCATTAACATCAGAGACCTTCCAAAAGAGCCATTTTCGGGGGGGGGGGGGGGGGGGGGCTTCTCCCACCGTAAGAGAAGGAGGAAAGTGGACGACACGCCAGACAGATGGGGGCGTTGATAGATGAGAGGGTCTGGGTCACAGTCAAACTGCCCCCCCACAGACCCTATCCCACCAACACATACACAGACAGACATGCACTTATACCTCACAACACACCAATACACCCGAAAAGGCTGCTTGTGTGTGCGTGTGCGTGTGTGTGCGTGTGTGTGCGTGTGTGTGTGTGTGTGTGTGTGGGAACATATGTGGCTGGGATATGTTTTACACCTGGTTTGACATGCATTTAGCAGCTTTCCCGTAACAATGGGCTCGTTGATGTTTTGTTTTTTTTGTGGACTGATTTGTTATACATCCACGGTTATGAAGTACAATGTTGCCTCTCGAAACCTTCTGCACTTATTGACACAAACAAGTCATGCGGCTGTTTCACGGAACCGTTCATCTAAAGCGATCAGCGCAAAAATGTCACGAAACTGTCCGAATTTTTTCGCATCTCGCATTAAAAACACAACAGAAATATTTTTTGAATTATCCCGCAATGTCTTGAAGTACTTCATTCTATTTCAAATACAAACAAAGTCATGCTCAGGTTGTTGGCGATGCAGCCCACCCGTTATCAGTCCTGCTTTCGTTTAACTATGTGCATATGTTCTTTGACTGAAGTGGTAGTAATCTTTGCCATAGCTTACCAGCACTTTATCCAAGTAAAAATATATATACAGTGACTGACGATTTGGTCATTTAGCTGCATCAGAAAACAAGTTCAAAGCTGCAGCCAAGCAAGAAAAAAAAAGAAAAAAGAAGAGGGGGGTAACTTCTGCCGTGGGCCCCAATGATTCCTGACCCAGTCCATTACTGAGGGAGATATAGGACATTTGTATACGGAGTTTTGGCACCAAGCGGAGCGCAGGCAAAGAGCGCCGCTCCGGGACAACAAGGGCCGTTTAATGGGGTCTCTATTTCACTTTCCTCGCGCCGGCCCGCTCCCTCTCACCTTTTAAATGGGCCGATCTATTAACCGTTTTAATGAGCTCCGCCAGACAAACGCGAGATGCATGGCCCATTGCACAATGTGAGGAGGACGACGCTCCGGAGAAGAGAGGCGCTGACCGAGAGCGAGACGCCGAGGCGCGCGAGGCCTCCCTCTCTCACTCACTCACTCACACGCACGCACGCACGCACGGCTCCTCACGTGCCAATCAGGGGTGTCAATTTGCAAGATAGCGCATCTAAAAAGCGATACGAGTCCACTTCTCTGGAGACGGGCGGACAACTGAGTGATGACTGACAGAATAGTTCGGTAAATGTGAAAAAAAAACTATGATCAAATAGTGTGCCTCGGGACACTAAACTGCATTTGAAATGCTCCATTGCCACTTGTTAAGCTTCCAAATATTTTTCATGGAACTTTCCATTTAAGTCTACATTTTTTTTTTTTTTTTTCCTCCCAGAATTTAGATAGCGTTACTTTAAGCGGGTCTGTGAGATTAATCGCCATTGTAATTATTCCTAACAAATTATCAAAGCACTCTAAACACATTAAAATGAAAAGGTTTTTTTATTGAGACACAAGTATGCTAAGAGGACCTTTAATTAGACCTACACCAAGCAAGTTGGATCGCCAAAGTCCCCCCCCCCCCCATCTCTCTGTGGCCAACACTTCACCACGGGGTGCGGCCTGCACGCCTTGGCTATACGTATTTGGGAGTTTTTTGTGGCGCACCGCATTACATCTGGACGTACGGACTAATCAGTCAACCTCCATCAATCACTCTTACGTTTACCACCTCTCCATCACCTCCTCTATTACATGCACCCTTTTTTTTTTTTTTTTTTTTTTTATCACACGACTGTTCTGCAAGGAGGGAGGCACACACTGAACGCATTTACCAGCAGGGCCCTTATGAGGGGTCTGGGAATTTAAATATTCTCCGTTGACACTGTGCAGACATGGCTGGGGGCCAGGGTGGGCCCGCTCCTCCTGGGGGGGGGGGGGGGCCCAAAAAACATTCCCCTATTCTGACTTTGGAGGCAGAACTCCTTCTCTTCCGTCTCGAAAATAATCATCTTTAAATGCAAGAGGAATTAGACCTGCTGCGTTGTCAGAGTGAATTTAATGGTGCGCAGTTATGTCAGAAAGTTGGTGCAGATGTTGCTTGTTCTTTACTTGTTTCTATACACATAAATAAAAACGATTCAAAAGAAAAAAAACGTTCGTGTTTCACAGTCCAGATCTGCAGGGCCGCTACAGAGAAAAACAAGTGTTTTGTTTCCTGTTGATGATGATGATGATGATGATGACTGTGTGAGTATGATACAGCACCATTTTCCTTATTGCACGTCACAATATTTTTTAAAGATCTAGCAGAATGCCAATAAAGTAATTTATTGCTACATTTACACGTATAAACTACACCTAAATGTCTCTACTGCATGTGCAGTTAATTTAGCTTTTCTTCACGTGGACTAATAGCGTATTTACTTTAGCTATCTGGATCATTTCAGACTTATGTTGCAACTACACCAATAATTGCTTTATTTCCTTCATGCAGCTGAATTTGTAAACAAAAATACTGTGTCAGAACAGAATGTAAACATTCGTCACTGAACTGACTCAAACTCAAACTAAACACACGAAAAGTCCTTCATATTAAATGTACATGAAATATTGCAGGCCTGGGTTATTACACTGGTGTCTTTTTGGTTTTTACCTCCCTGTATGGTTCTTTAAATCCAGATTAATGGTGTGCATTTTACATCTATCAAAAACAGACAAGTCAGCGTTAGAAGCACAAATCTAAAGAAAGGCAACACAGCACAGACTATAAGCAAAACACGAATGAAAAATATAACTGTAGACTCGAGTTTGATTGAAACAACTTTCGAAAAATATTCTTGATAATTTATTGTAGCAGATCAATGCATGAATAGCCGTATCAATCATCTCCTCGCATATAGTTGAGTGCGTTCAAGTAATTAAATCGATTTAATGGCAAAAGTGTAACTAAATTTAATCAAACTCACTGAATATTTTAAATCATTATTTCAACCAAAATTTTTTTTTTTTTTTTTTTTTTTACCAACAGAGTAAGAAGCCTGCGTGCTGCAATAATGAATCTACATGAACTGTAAAGTCTCTCAGCTGTAACATACTGACCATCCGAAGAATTAAAACATCACAGTCTGCATTGCTTGTTTTGAGTGTGCCATATAACGTAACAATCACCATATATATTACACATTATTACACAAATAAGAGCTCGGAATGCACTGCATGACTCGCATACACAGACCGAGTTGAAAAAAACAATAACAACAACAACAACGACCCTTCCCTGAAACATTTACCATGCCTCTCTAAATCCTCCTTTTCTCCTCATTTCTCTCCTTCAACCTGCTTTTCCAAGTTTCTCCCGGCAAACTGAAAGGACCGGCAGCCCGCAGCAGCAGTGCGCAGCGATTGCAATGTAACTGCCGATGCACAGGACACGGGATTTTTTTTTTTTTTAACTCGCAATACACTCCGCTACACTACAGCGCCCACTACATGCAACGAGCAATTCCAATACAGGAGCGGACGCTTTGCAGAAAGTTCCTCCATCGCTCACTCAACTTAAAAGTTCACTCTCTTCTCGTGACTTCGTTTCATTATTTTTTCCTCGCGGCGATATCGTCATTTACTCGTTCCTAACAGGTCAAAGTGACGATTGTGGTCGTCTGCTGGAAATGAAATCGTTACAGAAAGTATTGATAGACGCAGCGGTAACAGCGACAGTCTGTAGGTATATAAGATGGCATGTTTCAAAAGAAAAAAGAAAGGGATGTTGCACCTACTCGTGGCCAGTTTCCGTGCCCTGCCTTTGGACCTCATGGTGCCAGTCTCTCGGCGTGGGTTTGTTTGGATTTTTTCTTGAATCTTTTTTTCCTCCTTTTTGTTTTTTCTCTGTCCTTTTTCTCTGGGTTTCTCAATCCAAACGCGCTATCTCTCCAGCATTGTCAGTCTGGACACCTTCGCACATGCGCACAGCCCGAAATCTGCCGGCAGCAAGTGCCAGGAAAAGTTTGGGACGATTTATCACTTTGATATTAACCTGATCTGGTCAAGATGGGTGAATCGTGGACATCTCCTTTCGTGTCAGGTTTTCAAACGGCCAACTGAGAGAGAAAGCGGGGCACACTGCAAAAAAATGTCAAAGTTGTGGTCGCAAATTTAGTCGTGTGTTCTTATTTATTTAACAGTTGAGAAAACTTTGTAATTGAAATGTTTTGCAGTGCATGTTAGACTTGTTTTACTCGTATTATGAAATAGGAAACATTATTCGTTTCTTAAAATAAGAGGAAGAGGAGACAATACAAAATTATAGGTTACAAATTTAAGACAACTTTTCTGAGTCTAATTTATGCCATATATCACCTAATATGTTAGTCTTTTTTCTTTTCTTTTCTTTTTTTTTTTTTTTTTAAATAAAAGGAATACAAACTTTCTCGGACTGCACACTAACTGCTTTGTGGAAATGGCTATTTTTTTGCAGTGCAGTCAGCACCCAGGATCTATGGAGTGCCGAGAACATTAATTATAACGATCCTGATTCTCAATTCTTATTGCGCACCTTTTCACTTTAAATGACGTCCCATTCATCAATGTTCACTTAAATTACCGATGCCGAGTGTACTCATTAAAGATTTTATATATTTTAATTGTGTTTTGACCATTACACTGAGATCTGGAAAATGAAGGAAAAACTCCCCCTCCCACCTCCCTCTCCCGCTTGGGCACCCGACTGACAGCTTTAATATGAGAGTGCCCAGGTTTTTTTTTTCCCCTCCTCTCTCTCTTTGTGCTGACAATTATTAATATGTTAAGTGCCTGGTATTAATGCCTGTTTGAGACATTTCTGTTACAGTGCGTGAATTTCATCACTCGGTAATTGCTGAAGGCTCGAAAAGGATGTTTTTACTTGATTTAACTTAGAGGAAGAAAGGCTCCACCAAGAAAGAAAAGAAAAGGACTTTTGTCAGTGGCTGAAGAAATAGCCTATTTGAATCCATTTGGTTTTTTTTTCCCCCCGATTATGGTCACATAAATGATGCCATATGGGCATTAAGTCACTGCATAATGTCATCACATAAACATTTTATAGAGGCTTAATCAGAATCATATATCAGCAAAACATACAGCAAATTGTATTGGTTTGTTTTTTTTATTGTTGCCATATTTACAAAACGTATCAAAAAACAATCGGTGACATCTGACCCACACAAGCAATAATATCATAAAGGTGTACCCCATTTGTCCCCACGCATTGACAGCGTATAATCAAAGTAATTGGCATTAATTAGATCCGCAGAGATCATGCTGACCTTGCAAATGAACTCTTGAATAGGTTGGGAACTCGTGCTATCGATTCCAAAGTGTGTGGAAATTGACTGAAGTCGTGATATCATGCAATGTCATGCATGGGAGGTGGGGGAGGTGTGGGGGGAATAGAGGCTGACCAAAATCAAAGCGGTAATATGACAAGGCCAATTCCGTTGCAGATTCACTGTCTTCTGTCCGCATGAAGAGATGCCGCACTTTAATATCCCCATAGCAGTGCTGCATGATTTCCATTGAGGAAAACAGATAAAGTAAATGAAAGTACAAGTGGGCAAACAACATCCAAAAAGTATTTCACTGCGTATTCACAGAAGCATTCGTCAAATTAATACTTCCTAAAGATGTGGTTCTATGTCTAAAAACTAAACTGGGACATTCCCGAATCCCTATTGCTCATTTAAACGGCCGAGTTAGGAGAGGTTAATACTGATACTTTATTGTGGTTGTACCTCACTCTACCTCTACTGTAATGACATAAATGGTGCTATTAAGTGGGTTGCGCCATATACACAGTGCCTGAAAAAGTGGCGCGCGGCGCGTACGCACTCACACACGCTCTCGTCTCTCTCTCTCTCTCTCTCTCTCTCTCTCTCTCTCTCTCACACACACACACACACATACACTAACAGAGGAAAATCGAGAGAGCGAGAGAGAGAGAGCTTCAGGCAGAGCGCTCAATTAGCCTAAATGGAAACAGTTTTCATTCACCGCAATAACTCACTCGCCTCTTCCTGCGTCTCTTCTCTCCCTCTAAAGCACTCTCTCAATACATATTTTATTATGATACGCTGAACCCGGTGGCAGAGCGGAGCGGCGCAGAGATCCCCGCAGCACCGTGGGTTGTAATTATTAGAAATTAATCGGGTTCGAGACCCCCTCAGTTGCACGCATAAACCAAAAGACTGCGTCACTTCTGCACTTTGGCGTTAAATCCACATTTAAACGAGTCTAATTCAATATTGTTTAAAGCGGGGGAAAGAAAAAAAAACCTCTTCATTGAAACACAGAGGTCTTAGTGGAGTTTATTGTACTATCCTACAGTAGCATGTTCTGCTTTTAAGGGGTTAAAAAATAACATGATCTGTACAGGGGGCTGTGGAGGCAGACTAAAAGTGAAAAGGGAGCCTCCGGCGCAAGGAAATTACCAGCGCCCGCGTGACCTTTGAGCAAGGTAATCAATCAAGTGATCAACAGGGATATTTATCACTGCTTTGTCCAACCAAACCTGTTTCTAGAAACAAAATGAAATATGTAAAATTAGGATATTTATTCTAAAGGATGTTTACCTGGCCATTAAAAACCAGAGACGGGATATCAGTGATCTTTGCCAGATTAATTACAAAATAATTATAATGTTATATAGTTTATGGAGCAAAAAACGGACTAACAAAAATAAAAAATATATTAGGCTCCTGCTTTGCTGTTCTCCTATATCAAAGATCTGTGCATTTTTTTTTAAATTTTTTTACCTAACGTAAGGAACATATGTTCAGCCACTGCTTTATTTTTACAATTTATTTATTACCTCTATTAATCACACCTAATATTACAATTAGGCTATTTCTTGATTACTGTTACAGAGTGCAATGTGAAAATCCGGAACGATTTATTTGGCCCCGTGCGTGCTGCCCCTGTGTGGAGAATTATCGACTCAATCAAACGCAGTAAAGCTTCCAATGAACAGCTAATGCAATAAAATAATACTCTGCCGGAGACATTAATCCATCTTCGCTGCATGTGCAAAGATGCATGAAGTCGATCCCAGTTAAAACAAAAACTATTTTTTTAAAGCAGTCAAAATGAGGCTACAAAAGGAGGTGTTTCTCACAACCAATCTCATTCAACATCCGTGGAACTTTTTATAGATGTATTTTTACGTTGCATTTTTTTTTTTTTTTGACAGCAGATGACTCAAATAAAGGCGACACCAAATGAATAAATTGGCACAAAAAAACAAAAAAACATGCCTTAAGCGCCGGCTAAATTTCGATGTAACGGTGTACCTAAAAATAAACCTAAAAATACATCGGTATAACAAAAATTAAACGTTACATTTTATAGCCTACACACAGTATTTCAATCAGGTACATAGCCTATAAAAGAGTGAGACAACTTGCAGAAAAATCTGCCCATGCCAGATAAGACCTCGAGTTATTTCAGGTGCTTTGGTACAATTTGACGTTGCAAAACGTTACGATGTTATTCTATATTTATTCCGAACGAATACAATACGTTGGTTTATATTTCTATAACATCACAAAACACCACTTCATGTTTATTTTTTAACGACTTTGTCAAAATCTGCTTCCGCATTTGTTTTAGTAGAAATATGTTAGCAAATCAGGACAAAAATAAGATAAATAAAGAAGAAAATATTTTCTCCAAACTACTGGCTCTGCAGACTGCCCCATAATTGTCTTACATTTGTGAGCCATTAAAGGGCAACATGACTCTTAACTTTAGAAAATAAAGTCACAGGCCATTAAAATTAATTTTGTTTGCATGTTACGGAAAAATAAAAATCATAACGATCTTCCAATATTAGGCACAAACACCACAAAATGCCACACCGTTTTGTATCAGTGCTTGTTCTCTAATTTATGGCACAAGAGGCTCAATGTGAAAAGAAGGCCGACCTTGTTGTTGATGGTTCTTTATGCTACACCTCCCTCTAGTGGACATCATCCAGAAGTGCTTGACATGCAGCAACCGATCATCAGTCCTACCATTGCTATCAAAATAAGTTCATACAGTCTGCTGCATATTCTGCAAATATACTGGACTGTAGACTACAGGAAAAACAAGGTCTATTGTGCATTTCAATCATTTGAAGGCTCAGTATGGATCAAATTAATAAACTCAAAAGCAGTGATAGATTAATGAGGCAGCCTGACTTGTATTGGAGTAAAGTGCATTTTAACAGCCGCGTCTGGACTCAGTATCCAGCATGTGAGACAGATTACGATGCGCTCCGCAGACAATTTGTGGGAGTACTATTGATAGGATTGGTGTTGGCCACGGATGTATTTATCTCTGAGGACTGCTTGATGAGAAGATCTTACCCCCCCCCCCCACACACACACACACACACACACACACACACACACACACACACACACACACACACACACACACACACACACACACACACACACACACACACACACACACACACACACACACACACACACACACACACACTGACACACAGACACACAGACCTCAAGATACAAACTCATCCCATCAATTTTCAACCGATGTTCCCTTTGCACCAATCACGTCAACAGAGAGATTTGACAAGTAATCAATGGGACAGTCGATCAGGTTTATTTATTTCCATTTCCAGTAACAGCAGACAGTGGGATCCTTGTCAGGTTCCCGGTTGCAAGGCAATTAAAGGGAATATACAGATGGATGGGATGCTTAGGACACAGAGGGGGGGAAAAAAAACTAGTCAATAACCGATGACAGTGCCTGCAGCTGACTACTAACAGCACACTTCATTTTAACCAGAAACAAACCATAAATAAATATAAGGCTCTATTACAGCTAACACGACATTATGAGGTTGTCCAAGATTTCAGATATTCCTTGTCCCTGCCACGTATTTGCAGTTAACAACGCTATTCCTTCTGTGGAATCCCAGCAACCTGCTCATATGTTGTCTCACTCAGACTGACACCACCATGATGGTCTCTCAGACCCCTTGCCGAGACAAGCGGCAGAATGCCGTAAGCATAATGTTCAGGGTAAGGTAAGCCTTAGTTACTTCCGAGGTCACGAGTAGCCCGGGGGAATTTCTGAACCACTGGTGTATATCAATGAGCTTTAAATATAAGAAAGCGAGGCATTTGTACTTTATTGTAAGTCACTTCAGACAAAAGAGTCTGTGCCCTAGTGAGCTCACCCTAAATGTTGTTGTCAGGATTCAGTGATCTGTCAATCAAGCATACACTGATGCATGTTGGACTTGTTGCTCTGACAACAGATATGGGTCAATTTTAAACTACCTTCAAGGAGCCAAAACAAAATACAGACTCATGTCAAATCATTAACATAGAGCAGGGCTCAGCGATGCACATGTCAGGTTGAGTGAGGAAATAATATTCGTGAAAGTAGGAAAAGCTCAGTAGGAAAGGCTTCAGTTTCAGAGTTGTGTTGTCACGCTACACATGTAATCAGATCTGAGCAGGAAAAGCGCAGGTGTAACTGATAACCATAATGAAGGCTGGATTCCATCGAGCTAAGTCCTTTCCATGCTCGCTGGCTGACATGGGTCAATGAGATGGTGACTGGGACCCAGCTATCGTTGAGGCTTATTAATCCCCACCTGTGCACACACTGTGAAAAAGCTCTATTGTGGATGCTGGTGCACTATCCCACTGGCATGGCTTTACTGGATGAACCGAAAAAGAGACATCATTAACGGTATGAACAACGCCTGTGCTTTTCCTACTGTTTGAAAACAACATTAGGCTACATAAAAATAAAAAAATCTGGTGACATTTAAGATGAGCGGTACTGCATGACAATAGGTTGATGTTTCAGTAGGACTAAATTATGGAATGCTCTGCCTGCAACCCGCCGGTCTGTTGACTCTTTAAAAAAGACAGCTAAGGACTTTCTCGTTTAAACAGGCGTTTGTAACCTGTATGCACACGGTCTGCATCTTTGCACTTTGGTACCTCATTGTATTGTATTGTATTGTGTTTTTCTTTCTTTCTTTTTTTTCTTTTTAATCTTGCATCATGTTCTTATGGCTTAATTGTGGCTAACCATATCTTTCTAACTTCATTTTATGTCGTTTTTACTTTGCGTCTGTGAAAAGCACTCCATAAATAAACTTTACTTACTTATACCTACTAATTCTAGTTGCACAGGTGGCGACTTCAGGCACATCTCGCTTTGAACAATACTCATCTTCATTTCCACCAATAACGACTTTGAAATATGTCACTCAGCCTCTGGATCCTGCATGAACAAGGCACAATGTTTGTAACATTTCCAACAATTGCTTTACATTTGATCTGCTTTCTAAGTTTTTGTCTGGACTGCACATTTGTTTGCAAGACCACATTTTGGGGGTGAACGAACTGTAGGGAACACTTTCTTTGACGGTTTGTTCATTTCTCTGTTCTGTCGGACTCTCAGCAGTTGCCAGCAAACATGCTGGGATACACTTACTCATAGTGAGTGAGCTGGACAGGCTACTGACCAGGACCACTGGGTGGGTGACAAAGTTACACAATACCAGTGTAATAATTACATTTATTGTAGTAGAATATGCTTCTATTTTTCGTTGTTACTTCTGTCTGGTGAGTCTTATTTGAGGAGCTACATATTCGTGTAGTTTTGTGAGGAGGGTAGACTGCAGGTGTATGCTTAATGTACTACACTGGAAACTTGTAGCCCAGATTGGTATTCCGCGTCTCAAACTGTTAGACTCAAACCCAGAAAGTTAAAAAATAAATAAATAATAATAATTTTTTTTTTTTTTTTTTTTAAAAGCCAAATTATAGGCGAGTTAAAAAGACTTATAATGAACTTGACCGATATTCGCGGGAAAAGGTCTTTTTCAAGACTCCGGCGTGTTTGTACAGAAGACAGCACTTTAGAAGGAGCTACTACCGAGCACAGACTGAACAATTTGGTGAAGAAACTTTTAACCAATTTTATTTAATGTAAGTTGAGTGATTCGGGACACTGGAAAGAACTTTGTACTTTACAAGCCGGTCTTCCTGACACTTCAGGAGCAACACGTTTTAACACTATTAGTTGGCCGAGTGCCGCGTGACTGACTGAAGTTACACCATTGGTCAGTCGAATGCCGCGTGACTGATTAGGGCTGCACCATTGGTCGGTTGAATGCCACGTGACTTAGTAAAGTTACACCACTGGTCGGCCGAATTTCGCTACTTCTTACTTACTTCCGTTTTAATTTAAAAATTGAACTTTTCAAATTAAAATCACTCCGGCGTTTCATACACGGTCCAGGGACAGTCATATTTTATGGTTAGCTGTTGCTACATGAGAACTGAGCCATCTCTCAGGAAAGTAATAGAAAACTATTTTAAGAAATATCTCTGGAACCAAACCAGGAGAATGTCTGCTTATGGTCTGTCAGTAATGTACCATGAAAAGTTGAGTGGAAAGACTAATAAAGTACGTTTTTATAACCTCATTCACGCTTTCTCTTCATTTATAGAAAAGGTTCCATCAAAACTCACCCGAACCAGCTTATCTTTAAAAAAAAAAAAAAAAATGTTTTCAAAGTTCTAGATGAACCATTTAAGAGCTACTATATTGTAAACTGCTGTTTGTAGTTTAGCCGTGACACCCTGGAATCACAATTTGTTCCCTAAATGATGTAATCATGCTTTATTGTGGTTCATAATAGCATATTAATAGTAAATGCATGCTCTGTGCATAAATATAACTATGTAGAAGTGGACTGAAATTGCATTTTGCCTTTTGTTAAATATGATGTGGAACATCTACATGTAGTTGCTTGCCAAAGGGTAAAGATCTGTGATAGATGGATGGATGGATGGGTAGATGGATGGATGGATGGATGGATGGATGGATGGATGGATGGATGGATGGATGGATGGATGGATGGATGGATGGATGGATGGATGGATGGATGGATGGATGGATGGATGGATGGATGGATGGATGGATGGATGGATGGATGGATGGATGGATAGATAGATAGATAGATAGATAGATAGATAGATAGATAGATAGATAGATAGATAGATAGATAGATAGATAGATAGATAGATAGATAGATAGATAGATAGATAGATAGATAGATAGATAGATAGATAGATAGATAGATAGATAGATAGATAGATAGATAGATAGATAGATAGATAGATAGATAGATGGATGGATAGGTAGATAGATAGAATCAATACAAATTACAGAATAAAAATAGAGGTAGTAAAGGTATACGTATACAAAATGTAAAAATGCACACTATATACAAGTAAAATAGAATATGATACAACATTAAATTAAATTAAAAACAGTGCAACAGCGTTACTGTAGATGACATAGATCACACTATGTGTGCAGCAGAAACCAAATCTAGGCTCTAATTACTGTATATCATGACAATAATTGAACCGGTGAAGGGCTGTGCTTTCTGGTGCTCTTTATCGCCTGTGTGTGTGTGTGTGTGTGTGTGTGTGTGTGTGTGTGTGTGTGTGTGTGTGTGTGTGTGTGTGTGTGTGTGTGTGTGTGTGTGTGTGTGTGTGTGTGTGTGTGTGTGTGTGTGTGTGTGTGTGTGTGTCGCTCTGAACGGCTAAAGGAAAAACAACTCATACATTCACGACGGAGGGCCATTGTCAAAGAGAAACTCGATGATTCAGTGTTAGTACTTGCAGCAGCAGCAGCAGCAGCTGCAGCGCCACTGGAGGCGTGCTGCTGGTGTGGGCACACGCAATGAAAGCGATCCGAAGCTGCGCAGCTCCACGCAACCCGTGTGTCCCCGGCCTTATGGCAACAACAAACAATATTTCTACTCTGGTTGCCCTGTGATTTCCAGATGTCACTGTGGCTGTGTGACATACGTCCCTTTTATTCACTCAGAAATACTGCTCTTACAAGTTGGGACTCTCACTTGTGTAGTAGCCTACTTGAATTTCGTCAGAGTGGTGGTGTCTCAAACCGTCATTCTGCACTCAAACAGCCATTTTACACTCGATTTTGTGGATGGTTTTGAGTGGTACTCGTAGCGCGCTGCATGTTTCCATACTTAACTGTGTGAACGTATTTATGCACTCAAAATAGTGAGTGTTAGAATGTAAGTACGCCATTTGGAACACAGCGAAGGAGTTGTGTGTGTAACTCACGACATAAACTGTGTTCCAAATGACCTACTTCCTTTAGTACACTCACGTAGAGTACTCTTACATGTTAGGACTTTTAGTTGTTTAGTACTGAAATGTTGACAGGGTAGTGTTGTCACAAATTGCACAATGCCATTCTGCACTTGTAGGAAATGATTGAAGCATTTGAATGTACCTGGTGGTTTCCTTTTTTTCTGCTAAGTGATTGGGAGTGTTTGGTTGTTGTTGTTAGTTCTTTTCTGAAGGAGGCCAGAGAAAATGCAATGCATCACTCTGGGCCGAGCGAAGTTTGGGTTGTGTTGCCACACATTTCATGAGGAGCTTGCTTGGGGTGTTTTGCAGGGATTCTTGGGTAACAAATCAGAGCACTGGGTGCATGAGATACGGACAGGAGCTGCATTTATTGTTATTGGTTATTCAGAGGACGTCCTCTGAGTAGGCAGTCTTCAAATGTGACCCAGCAAAGCATTGAGGACGCATTGCGTACACACTGGCGAAGAATGTGGCCACACTCTCTGGCCACATTCTGAATGCATGAAATGTAGATCACATCTCGATGTGCTTTTAATGCCAGTTTAGTCGTCAAAAACTACGCTTTTATGGTGCTTTATCGAGCTACCTGAAAACGCATATTTTTGCGCCTTAAAATGACATGCCGTTTTTTTAGTCAAAGCTTTCTTTTTAAAAAGCAGCTTTTTTGGCAGCTTTTTTTACAGCATTTATTTTACTGTGGTAATAAGCACCTCCTTCTGTTTTGCATATTGAGTTCAAATTTTCTTTAAGCAATCAGTAAGAAGTAAACCTAGACCCATGCAATGCATCCATACAATGTCCCTGCCATTGTTTGGGTGTAGACCTGTGTTGTACAGTTCTCACATTCACAGTACCAAATATTGTTTTGCATGAAAATATAGTCACCTCACCTGCCTTTGTTGTCTTTAAAAAAAAAAAAAAAAATAGTGTTAATATTACTTGTATGTAACCCTACAACAGTTGGGGACTTAACTTGCCAATTGTATTTATTTGTGGCAAGATGATTGTGATAGCTGAAAAATTCCTGTCATCCTACCCATACCCAGAGAGTAGGTTAGACTGGATCAATCAGAGAGCTAGATTCTATATTGCCTTCCCATTGGTCCATTCTGACCTACTCTCTGATTGGTCTATTCTATCTGCCTTTCATTTTCATTTTCACTTATTTCCATTATGAATATATATATATAGCTCCAAATAACATGGCTTTTATCACCAGTTGTATCACCTTGGCGGTCTCAAAGTGAGAATTCTTTAGTTAAAACGCCCTAAACCGTTTCCCTTTATTCTCTATGGTATTGCTAAACCACTACGGATGAAATATACTTTTGGCCACTAGTGTGCGCTGCGTTGTCGTTTTGGGGGCTGTGACGTCACACGCCGCCATACTTGATTCACTGCCTGCCTGAAAACAGGATTAAAACACCCGCCGGCAAGAGCTCCACATTTATGACCCGTTAAGTTGTGTTTGATGAATGAAAAAATAAATAACTATATTTCATCCAGGTTCTCTTGACACTGTTTTTTTCACTTAAATTAACGCTATAAAGTTTCCCGCGGTTATTGATTCTATTGTGTACAAAAAGTCGGCGGGATGCGAAGTGGAGCCTTGTTCATTCTGTTCCGTCTTTGTAGGACCTGCCGGGCCTGAGGTGGAGGGGTTGGACCTCCTGGTGTCAGTGTCTCCCTGAGGTGGAGGGGTTGGACCTCCTGGTGTCGGTGTCTCCTTGGTGGAGGGGTTGGACCTCCTGGTGTCGGTATCTCCCTGAGGTGGAGGGGTTGGACCTCCTGGTGTCGGTGTCTCCTTGAGGTGGAGGGGTTGGACCTCCTGGTGTCGGTATCTCCCTGAGGTGGAGGGGTTGGACCTCCTGGTGTCGGTGTCTCCCTGAGGTGGCGGGGTTTGGACCTCCTGGTGTCGGTGTCTCCTTGAGGTGGAGGGGTTGGACCTCCTGGTGTCGGTATCTCCCTGAGGTGGAGGGGTTGGACCTCCTGGTGTCGGTGTCTCCCTGAGGTGGAGGGGTTTGGACCTCCTGGTGTCGGTGTCTCCTTGAGGTGGAGGGGTTGGACCTCCTGGTGTTGGTGTCTCCTTGAGGTGGAGGGGTTGGACCTCCTGGTGTCGGTGTCTCCTTGAGGTGGAGGGGTTGGACCTCCTGGTGTAGCTGTCTGCCTCCCTGTGTTTGGTGCAGCCCTGGTTCTGACCCCTCACGTGTGGTTGCTTGTGTGTGATTGTGTGCACACGTCAGGAGAAATTCTTAAGGTGACGTTGTCGTACTCTTCTTAATAATATTGATTAACTTCCTCAAAACTCAAACCACACCCTCCCTCCTCTCGCCACATAGTTCATTTGCCGGCTTAGTTAGGTATTAGTACTGGTGTGTGTATTTGTATTTGTGTATCCTGGTCATAGTGAAAGCTTGAGGAAAGCCATATATTTGGTTTAAAGCTGTATAGTGTAACAAAAAGTGAAGAACACACTTATTTCCTTTTTTTCTTTTGATTTGATTCATTTTGCCTTAAATTAAAATGGGAAACTATTGTATTTAATTTCAAATCGGTTTCTGGTGTGTTTGTTATTTTTAAAGGTTAAAGGGTTATTATACACATTTAGTAGTAGTAAATATAGTTACTCTAGTACTGCACTTAAATACAATTTAGAGGTACTTGTATTTGAATTGAATATTTTAGATTGATACATTTCAGAACAGCGTATTGTACTTATTTTTTTTTTTTCACTATATTCTGCAGCTGATACTTATGAACTTTTACTCCAGTAGGATTTTTCGTACTTAGAGTACTCCTGACTCTCCTTGCACACCAGTGAAGTAGAGCCTTTAACACTACCAGGGATCAACCTTTCCATTGTTTACAATGGCAAACTAGGAACAGCGCCACAAAAAAAAAAAAACCCCACCAGTGGCCACAAATATATTACATCCGTAGTGTTAAGAACTACCATAGGAATTGAATGCAATGGTAAGAGAGTTAAACTTAAGCATTTTTGGCTACCGTGCGTGAAAGGTCCTCTGTTCGAAACCGGGCAGGAACAGCACAATGTATTTTCCTTTTCTTTTTTTTTTTTTTTTATTTTTTTAATTTTTTTTTTAAGTCCGCATATCCCCAAACCTGAATAAAAGATTTCTCTACTTTGCCAATTGTGAAAACGCTGTGACATTTCATCTGTTGTTGGCTCTATGTGTTGATGAGAACATTAACCAGCTGTAAGTCATTATAGGCCCGTATGACGAAGGGCACTCAGCATCTGTACAGCAACACAAACATATTTCGTGAAAAGTGTGATTCATGGACTGTATACAATCTATGATGCAACCTGTGGTATAGACCGAAACAATGTAGTTTGCATTGCAGTTCATCCTGAACAGAGTCCACAACCAACATGGCGTACTTCTGCAGAACCTCCGCCGGGTGGCAGTATGGAGCCAGCTCTCAAACATCTGAAAATATGGTCCCTAACTTCCTTTATTATACCCTTATTAGGGACAGTGAAAATATATTAGTGGTTCATGATTCCTGATTCCATTCCACAGAAAAAGTCAGAAGATCGTGGCTGCAGTGACATGTAACCCTAAATATCTAAATACCCAGGCTATAAATATAAAAGATATTATCATCCAAATTTTTGCAATCTGTCATGTTTGACCTGACAGATATGACAGCTGACTTCAGAGGAAAAAGTGCTGACTTTATCAGGCTTACATAAGTAAATCAGAAAAGAGGTAACTGTTATAGCTAAACCATGTAAGAAGTATTTCCTGTGATTTAAAAAAATATATATATAGATACAGTATATTTTTCCATAATCACATACCGTAACAGCACAAGACTTTTGATCTTCAGAAAAATTTTATGTCACTTCACTTAACCTCCTGAGTTAGAGAGAATATTGTGCATTTGAATGAGTCAGAGCTGTGCCTAACAGGGTGGGTACTTTTCTATGCAACAGGAACTTTTATTTAGTAAAGTTGTAGTTTTTTTTCCCCCCCAGTATGATATTTGGAAATAAGGGAGAAGTATTCTTGAGCTTTTAACTCTTCCTCCATGTGCTCTTTTCCCCTAAAGAATACATACAGAAATAGCTTCACTTCACTTGCTGTAAGGGATGAGTGTAGTGGAACTACAACTATCATAATTTCTGAAACAATGCTGGAATCTATAAAAGTGTACCTCGATGAATATTTAATTCTTTCCCAATTCAATGAACTCGTGAACATAATTCTAGTCTAGACTTTAAATGCTATGTGTAATATACATTTCAACCCGATTTTAGCTTTATTATCCCAGTAGGAAGCATTATTGGGACAAATATTGATTAATATAGTATTAATATCAACCAGTTCCTTTCCTTCTTTGTCTATGTCTCTGGAGCATTATTATATTACTGCTTTCTGTAATGTGCTGAATCAGTTTTGCCGACGGTGCCTGGTGATTGCATTCTCTATCACTTCATGAGGCGACCGCTTCATTGTCATTCTGTAAAGCTGGAGAAAGACACAATGAGACTCGACAGCGCTCTGGGAAATTCAGTCAACATTTTATTTTCAGTATGTATTTCTGAACAAGTCAAAAGTTTGAGGTGCATAGTCATGAAGGGAGCATGAGCAACATGGTCACAAACACAGACAAACAGCTGAACATTCACAGGGAAGTTGATCCAGGAACACTGGCGGTAGCAGATTTGTTTCGCAGTGTGTGCATGTTGAATAGACTGTGGTGATGTAAGCAAAATGTTGGAATTTGCTGCAAGATTTCAACTTACTATAAAATACTGTTATTCGTATAACATTAGTGGCTTAAGGTTAAATGTGTCGCTATGAATCTGTTGTTTCGATTAGGACAGCCCCCGGATGTGTAAAAACATTGTTGAAATAGTTTAAAATGCAGGACTGCAGTGAGAAAATGTGAAGAGGTCAGTGTCAGCCTGTGCTTATAGTTCAAACCTCTAGTTAGCTAGCCTTGGTCTATAAGATAATCTCTTTTTAAGGGTTAAAGGAGGCAGTTTGCTCAGTGTGTAGTATTGACACACATTAGATCAACATGCACCATTCATTTGAACATAGTTAACTCTCTCAAAATGTTCACAATGGAAACACATGTTTGTGCCAAAAGAAGAACACATTTCTCTTGCTTTATCTAATTTTCATTCATCGTCCTCTTGGACTAGGATTGTTGATAAGTTAACTGTTTTTTTTTTTTTTGCTGAACTGAGCCGACATTAGATCAATGGTTTCAACTTTTGATCTGTGAGGTACAGAGCTGCAACTAATAGTTAATATTATCAATTAATCTGCCAATGATTTTCTGAGTTAATCAAATCATTGGTTGGTTTATAAAACGCCAGAAAATTTTCAAAAAGCCCCATCACAATTTCTCAAAGCACAAAATGACATTATTAAATGTGTTGTCCCTCCATAATGTAAGACAGAGGAAAAGCACTTCAAATGCTCACATTGAAGAGCACGGAACCATCAAAACTTTTGCAATTGTTTGCTTGAAAAAAGAGTTAAACTAAAAGACGTTTATCAAAATAGTTCACGTTTGATGTTCTTCTGATTGATTAATCAATGAATTGACTAATCGTTGCAGCTCTGGTGTGGAATGTGGGAGACAGTGAGCAGTTGTCAGACTCTTGGCAGTGTGAGTTTCAGCTGCTAAAAATACAGAAGAAGTACAGAGAAATTTGTATCGACATGCCAGTAATACAGCGGTACACAGTAATACAACATGTTGTAGTGGCGTAAGTGTACGAAGTTAGTTGTGTCTCATTGTAATAGTGTTGTAACAACAGCAGACATGAGACTCTTGGATTGGCAGTATGAGTTTCAGTCGCTCTGGCAGTAAGAGCAATACTAACTCTAAGGAATCATAGTGGTCAATCAGAACTCCCAACACGTTGTTGTTTTGGTGAAAAGTCTTCCAGTAGTACCAACACTGTCTAACTATTTACTGTTCTCTGTAGCTGTCAGTGATTTGACAAAACACTGGCATGCGTCCTTTTCCTAATAGATTTAGTGTAACCTTCTACATTACGTTTTACCCTTTTTTTTTTTTTTAAAAAAAAACGTAGATATCCCTTTAAATGGGCACAGGAATTAAAATTCTTATCTTTTATAAACAATCTAACTAGCACTATATCAAGCAGTAGCAACAATTGCAATGCTGTCTATGGTCATGCCTTGTTTTTACTGTGAAAATAGTGGCAAAGATTTTATCACAGTTACATGAAATTCTAAATGGGCTTCAGTTGTAAATGTTTTAACTTTGCGATCCTCATAGTCTAAATCTAAATGCTATAAACGTGTGCTGTATGTGTGGTCGGCTCGCACCAGATGGTGGATGATCTGATGTGTTCGGCATTTACCACTGGGTGGCAGTCATACTGTATTTGTTGTGGTGTATTGCGCCACTGCAGAGGGGCAGTCCGCACTGCACTGTGCACATTCTGTACTGCAGCAATCCCTGCAGGCAGTTGGCTGACCTCGAGGCTCATGAGAGGTTCAGGATAGGTGTTTTTCTTGGAGGAAGACATGAATAGACCAGAATACCATGGATTTAAAAAAAAAAAAAAAAAGTTAAAACAGCCTGGTGCTTTCATGACCCAGTACAATGTCATGGGATTGTGAAGGCATGCAGTACCACAACTAGATCTGCATTAATGCATTAAATCAGGTAGCATTATTCTATCTGTCATGCATGGCCTTCATTAAAACAGAACATCAGTCTTACAGCCTCATCCTGTACATATTAATGGTTTGCTGGGCAGGTTGTGATATTGAAGCTTCTCACTTAGTCATTAGTTTTAAATGAATTCATTTTGGCAGAGATAAACACTTTTCTTTCTGGCAGGGTTAATGGGCTTCACTTCAGATAACACAAAATTCAAGGTAGGGCTCACAGAAACAAATTTGGACCAAATAATGGGAACTCTGGCCACAAATTTACAGCTTTTCAGTTATATATGAAAAGCAGTTATATATAACTGAAAAGCTGTAAATTTGTAAACACGTGTTTACGTGCTGTATTTGTAATCCTGTGCCAGGGTTAAAGGTGAGGAAAGTACACTAACAGACAGATCAACTCCACAATATTGCTTTTCCCTAAAGGAAGACTTTGGATGTACATAACCTCTTTACAGATGGATCTCTGTGTGGCTGGTTAGACGTGTGTGTGTGTGTGTGTGTGTGTGTGTGTGTGTGTGTGTGTGTGTGTGTGTGTGTGTGTGTGTGTGTGTGTGTGTGTGTGTGTGTGTGTGTGTGTGCGCGTGCGTGCGCGTGTAGTGCTTCCCTATATCCATAACATTCACATGTTGTTCAGCATAACGAGGATACTGTATCATTTCTAACACTGCACAGTTACAATGTTGGTAGCTCGTAAAGCACTCACAGTAGTACATCACAAAATTAATCACGATTTCAGTTCTATGAACATAAATCATTCTTGATCCCATTTATAGCCTGCAATGAAATTCCCTTTGAGATAGAGTAGAAAGTTCCATCAAGTGTCGAGAACAGTCGGTATTTGTTTGGGCTGTAATACTGTTCTATGTGGTTGCAACAAGGGTTGCTGTTTTTTGCATTTATGAAAGCAGGAACACCAGATATTAGCCCTCTTCTATGGGGCCAAATAGCAATCAGATTGCACTCAGGCTCTTTGGACACCAATAGTGCGGGAGCCCTGAGAGCTAAACACTCTTAAGAAAATAGGCAAAACACAATCAGACTAAGAAAACGTGTTCACCAATTTTACAATGCAAAGCATTCTTAAAAAAAAAAAAAAAAATGCAATGCACATTAAATAAATGAAACGCTGTATTTACCGCACATGTCAGTTGGTGGTTGTGTTATCTTATGATTCACGTGTTGTAAAATTGTTCTTATTTTTTTTTTGTCTTGTTTGTGTTTTCTTAGTCGCAATTTGTTGAGCTCTCAGGGACACCGTACACGGGACTATTAAATGCAGATGCAGTAATTGCAATTCAGTTGAGATTTCCGATTCTTTAAACACTTTGGTGCAGATGGTCCAGTATGTCAGAGGTGTTTTTATAATGCAGCTTGGAGTTTGAGTTCTTCGTCATTTGTCTTCCATCTACTCAGGGAATTTCCTGCCAAATGTAAATGGGACCTAATATAGATCGATCCAATGCAGATAAATCTGTCTAATGTAGATATATGATCCTCATGCCGACACATTAGTCCAACTGAGATACATTTGTGTAGAGTGGATACATACATCGGTACAATGATCAGTGCCTTGGACAGACAGAGTTGCTGGCCAGTCCAGACACATAAAGTGCCTTAAAACAGGTTATTGCATAATCTGATTTCTGTTTTATTGCTTCCATTGAAAGCAAGAAGGGAAACGCACTCCATTATAATAGAGAGCAGCCTGACAGGAGTGAGCGGTTACAAAAATAAAATAAAATCTTGTCATAGACCTCTGTTCCAATAAGACAGCATGTACCTCAATGTGTACTGCTGTTCTCAGGTATTCAGTCAAAATTACAAACACATCATGAAAATTTTGTTATTTGTTAAATCCCGTCATATATTACAAAAGAATGAAAACTGAGGTCACTTCCATGATTTCCTGTTTTTATGAAACCATTCTGAAAACTGGTAAAGTGCTTTAATGTTTATATGCAAGGCCAGTGTACTACTCTCTGGTATCAAAGTGTCTCATAGTATGCGAGTGCACGTGTGTGTGTGTGTGTGTGTGTGTGTGTGTGTGTGTGTGTGTGTGTGTGTGTGTGTGTGTGTGTGTGTGTGTGTGTGTGTGTGTGCTTGTGTGTTAGCCGTTAAAGCTATTCAAGCTGTGTATGGGGGTGTGGCTGCTCATTTGTGCCAGCTTCACAGAAGTGACCTCTCCTACGGTAAACCCGGACAGAGAGAGGGTCGTTTTAGCACTGAGCTCATCTCTGTTGACTTCTAGCCGGGTAAAGTGACGTGAGTTCATAAAGACTTTGTTGATTTTGTCTATATTGGATTGTCATTTAAAGAAAATAAACATGAATGTTCTCAAATGTGGGCATGTTCTACCATTTATATATAGTTGTATTTTTTTTCTTTTGTCAATTTATTTACAGCAAGGCTCACCACACTCTTAAACACCTGTTCAAATTTGAAGTGCAAAGACACTGGTACTGTTTAGAAACTCAAAACAAGCCTCTAATAATCTAATCCCGGTTTTAAATAGTCTCAGCAAGTAGTCATTGACTAATCTGAACTCTGGGCAGAGTGAAACACTAAACATATTGACTACTGGCATTGTAGGATTTTTTTTTTTTTTTTTTTTTTTTTTTACACATTCATTTGATAATAACATGAACAATTTGGGTATAATTTTTGTAATTATTTAAACATACCTTTGAGACAATATGTTACACGTGTTCCCTGACAGTCTTTACATTCTTTTGCAGTGACCTGTCCCACTGCTGTGCTACCTGCACTACTGCAGCTATACCAATGCACTTGTTGGGCCTGTTGGCACAGTTCAAAATGTGTACTGTATTGTTAAGGTTTTTTTCTTGAGGTGACGATCCAGTTTGTATCGGAAGCCAGCTAGTTAGAGTCCACGAAATGTGGACGCGAAATAGATCTGGATAAGTGTATTTGTTGCCCTCCTCACTCAAAATATATCCTGCTGAGGTGCAAAGTGCCAACTCTCTAAACTCCTCCAGCAGAGTTGTTTACCTGTATGACTCAAACTTAGAGTTACTAAAACGTTCTTACATTTTGAGAAAGTGTAAAATGTCTTACTTACTTCCCCAGTAATACCTGCAGCCCAATACTCTAAAAGAAGAGCACCCTTTCAATCACCCTGACCTGGTTAAAGGGGTTAAAAGAAGTCGTAGCTGTGTTGGGAGGGGTATCGACAGAGCTTCAGACGGTTCAGGCTAATGTGGAGGGTTAAATGGGACCATACGTAGACACGGAAATGTTGATATGAAGTCATATAAAATGCGCACATGCTAAAAATGCATTGGTTATTAGTCAGAAGCAGCATGATTAAGTTCATTCCTTTCTACAGGGAGCTTGGTAGTTGGGGGATTGTCTTTGATGAGGGTTTTTTTTTTTTTTTTTTTTTTTTTTTAATGTTTTCTGTGTTGTTGTTTTTTATCCTCCCAGCAGCAGAGGGAGCTGAAGCAGAACAGGCACCTGTGTTTATCTAAAGCAAAACAAAAGAACCTGTGCAGAACTGGATCCCTCAGTCACCTAAGGAGAGCCCAGTTGTCAGCATTGGCTAGCCAGCGGATCTATGAAAATCTCCTGACAGCGTTAATGAACCAAACACCCCAACTGTGTGTCTACGCCAGCAGTAAACATGAAAGTTCAGGCTGGCATGGCAGAGGTTAAGGTCAAAGGACAAAAAAGGTCAGGAAAAAAAAAAAAATCCAGCGCGGGATTCACTTGTTACTCATAAGCACACTAAGTTGACCAGCCATTTTACAAGCAGTGTTTAAAAGGCATATTTACCTGTTTTATTTACAGCTAATGATCTCTTGGTGAATGGCGTTCTGGATTGGGCTCACAGGTGGATTTATGTCAGTGTCACGTGACAGAGAGACGTCTCAGCAGTTTTGTGCTGTTCCTCAGCTGACGTCAATGGCAGTTTATAGATTATGGCAATGCGTCATGGCATCGACGTGTGTGTGTGTTCCCACTGGTCAGGTTCTATTAGGTCCAAGTATGACTTAGAGTTGAGGATTAGACCAGAGCCAAGAATAAAACATACTGTAGCTTGTCAACTGAGACTGGTAAGCGTGTTTTGGTGGGAAGTTAAATTTCATCCATTAAATTAAAAAAACTTAAACAGTGGCGTATCTGCTTTGTGCAAAGTTCCACGAACTTAATGTAACAGTTATTACATGGCTATGAAGGGTACATAGAAAAAAAAAAGAAGGCAATGATAATAAGAAAATGTTAAGGAGGAGGGTATGGAAACCACACGTATATAAAATCGGAAGCTGAACTGTAGAGTGTGTTCGGTTCAGTAAGACGTGGAGCAGAATTCAATAACAGAGGCTGCAACAAAGAGGCTGCCATGTAAGTGAGAGAGTGATCCAGGCCTATGCACATTTCCCACTTCCCAAATCTCAAGCATGATTTAAAATAGACATTTACAAGTTGTATTAATTAGCCACTAGTAAGATAAAACAGTCCACTGATAAAAGCTATTTCTCTGAGCGTGTACATTTGTCTAACATATATACAAACATACAGACGTACTTTGCATTTCGCTCAAGCCTTTGGCGTCCCTTTGTTGTCAGCTTTGGCTCCTGAAAGTCCGTTTTCTGTGTTGTCATTCCCTGAGCTCACCAGGCACTCTTTGCTGCAGGGGACAGAGAAACCAAATGTTTAGGTGGGCACCCGTAGGAGAAACAGAAGTGCTAAGGGCTATACATTGTCTGTTGTTTGCTGAAGCGATTTTTAAATTTTTTTTATTTCAAAAAATACCCATCAAAGCCACAGATAGTAATCTTGTGTTGGACACATTTTCGGAAAACGTAATTAAGATTTGACTGAAACATCAAAGAAGTTAATTGAAAACAGAGAACTTGATGCATCTTGGCACCATCTCACCAATAATATTGTGCAATATCTGTCATAGATATAGTTTATATTTCATCATAAGACAAAATAGATGTGCCATATCTTTAGTTTTTTGGCATGCTGTATGTTGACTGCAGTTGACACTGAGTGGCCAAGCATTGTTTTTGTGATGATTGTGCAGCTTCGCAAGTCATATTTATTCCTAAGTAATAGAAAGAATTCCCACTAACAAGGACAATAACAGTTTTAACTCAATTAAGATGACAGTTTCAACCTGACATTTCTTTTAAGCTGCATTTCTGATGTCTGACTTTAGAGTCCAAATACAGTCACAGTCAGTTGGCATAATAGGACATTTCAATTATTTTGGTTTTAGTCACATTATTGAGGGTAATTTTGCCCTCTGATCTGCTGATCTGATTATTGATTTGTGTCTCTAATTGTGAGTTTAACATCAATTTGTAATACAGCCAACAGTATAACAATTATCATGATTGATGATGCACACTCTGCTCTCTGAGGTTAGCTCATTTGGTCGTAAAATACTAGCTCAAAGCTAAAGGTTTATACAAAATCTATTTAATAGCCAAAATTTATAAGAAACTCACTGTGGGAGAAAAAAATGCATCTGAAATTTATACAGGACAGGAACTGACGTAAGAAAATAAAAAAATAAAAAAACGATGCAGTGCTCTGTACCATGGAACTGGTAATACAAATTGAATCATATTATAGGTCAATATCATATGGTTGCACTCCACATTGTTCTGTCAATATAACATTATTATTATCATCAATTCAGCTAGACTACCTTCACATAGAAAACCAAACAATGACATTTTAATATCCTATTTTTTTTTAGGAGTAATGAAACCATCAATTACCATATCCAGGTGATAAACACTGGCAGTAATATATTGGATAACAAACCTATTACTGTCTAATATAAAGGATGTTTTTTAAATTGCCCTCAATGCCCCGATTTCCATATTCAGCGATCTACTCACTTCTTCTCGTCATCCTTCAGCAGGAAGTGAACAACCAAGGCCTTTATCACCATGACAATGATAACTAAGCCAATGACTCCACCCACCGCTGAGACAATAATGGTTGTCAAAGTATTGTCAACCTCTTTCACTGAAAAGGAGAGAGGGGAAGACATGGTGAGGTGGGTGGGTGGGTAGGTGGGGCAAGGATAGGGGGATGATGAAAAAGGATGCAGAGGGAGAGTCTTATCATAGGGTTGAGCAAGGTACAGTTGTATTTTTGCATGCCATGCATGTGCAAGTTTGCCACCTACTTTGGTCCACCACTATAAGAGTGAAGACAGCAGTGTGGTTGCGGTTCTTCTCTTTGGGATTCCTGGCAAAGCAGATGTACTCTCCTTCATCTTCAAAGGTGATGTTCCACAGCAAGATGGAAATGTTGTTGGTCTTTGAGGAGCCGACAAACTCCACGCGCTCATGGTACACGCTGACCCTCGGCTCCACACCCTCCATAGGAATCTCTGCTTCACATAACTACACACACACACACACACACACACACACACACACACACACACACACACACACACACACACACACACACACACACACACACACACACACACACACACACACACACACACACACACACATATCTACTTAGCTGCACAACATAGTTAATCAAGTATACCAGAGGCTATCATAAAATTCAGAGACTGCTGCTGTTGCGCACGAATGGAGTGCAGCACCGTGATGTGCATGGAGCAGAGGGAAGCTATAACCTTTGTGAGTAAGAATTAAAAGTTAAGTCGCTTTATCAACATCAACATATATGTTTTTGTGACCACTGGTAGATGCGTGTTTGAGATTTCACCATGGACTTGAACAGAGAGCGCAAATCAAAGGTTGTCTCAAACTTGGGAAATTGGCAACCAAGACACTTGAAATGCTTTAGAAAATGTACGGCAATGAAGCAGTGAGCCAGGCGAGGTGTTTTGAAGGGCATTTGTCTTTCAAGAGGGGCAGAATGTCATCAATGTTTAAGACCAAAGACGTCAGGTCAGGAGCAACCAGGTTGGTTTTCTTTAACATTTATAGGGTTGTGCACTGTGAATTCTTCCCCAAGGCTCAGGCTGTCAAAGTCAAGTTCTACTGTAATGTTCTGTGGCATTTGAGGGGAAATGTTTGGTGCAAACAAACTGAGCTGTAGCGCGATAGCACTTGGGTTCTCCAACATGACAACGTGCCTGCTCACAGCACGTCGAAAACACATCAGTTTCTAGCCCGCAACAAGAGAATCATCCCCCCCCCCAGCAACCCCACTCACTGGATTTTGCTCCCCACGGCTTCCGTCTGTTACCCAAAAAGTTGACCCAAAATGTGATGTGCGCTCCCTGATCAGGTATTGGGACCATGTTGAGATCACTGATGCGCACGGAACACTGCTCACAAAAAATGTTTGCAACTCTAGGTGCGGATTTTGATCAAGTGCCTTAACTTGGACTCCTCACTCACAAAGGATATAGCTTCCCGCGTTCACGCAGCAGGAGCACTCTAGAAACGTTTTGTTTGCCCCTCATATTTCCATGAGCTCAGATCTATATCAGCACGAGTTAACTTACAAATTATCTAATGAATGCAAAACAATAACTTTTGTTTGTTTATTTATGTCCATGTTGCTTATGCTTGCGGTGTATGCTGTACCTTCTCTAAAGTTCCATTGTCATTATATTGCCATCTGAAGTAGAGGTTTTTGATGCCAATGCAAGAAGAGTAGGTGCAGGGCAGCAGAACTGTGGAGCCATTCATTGCTTCAATTGAAGACACTTTACCTGTTGAAACCTCCAGGCCACCAACACTCCATACACCTGAACCAAGGGAGAAAGGAAGCAAAACCAAAAAGCACTGAAAACATTGTTTTTAATAAACATACAAACACCAATAAAAGAGAAAAAGAAAGTATTAAGGTAAAAACATGGTTTGGCACATATACAGTCCGGACAAAAGCAACACACTGTAGATTAATCACCGGATCCATTCTAGTTCAGCTCAAAATATTTTCAGGTTTCAGGTCAAAAATGACAAAGGGTAAAGGGATGTTTTCACACTTAGACCCTGAGTGATGGTCCACCTTCGGTTGATGCACAAGATGAGAGCAACTTATGATGAGAGTTGCAGTGAATAGGTGACTAATTGATTAGTTGATTGACAGAAATAGTAATTTGGTAAATAATTGTTTTTGTGATTTTTAGAGACTTTTTTTCCTATGAAAAAGATTTGGGGGTTTCTTTAGTCCTTCATTATAATAAAGTGAAAATCTTTAAGTCGTTGACTTTAGGTCGGGACAAAACAAGATAATCTAGGCAGCACATTGGACTATGGGAAACACTGGTCAACATTTTTTGCCATTTTCTGACATCCTGAAGACCAAACAGCTAATCGGGAAAATAATCAATACATGAACCATTAATGAAAACAATTGTTAGTTGCATCGCTACTTGAGTAAGAACACAGTGTTGGCTTGTTCTAACTGCAAGGCATAACATTACTGCTTTCTGCACTACCTAATTTTTTATTTCTAGTAGTAAGAACAAATAAGAGATACTAACAACAATTTAGTTTTTTGTATTTCTTCATATCAACAGGTGCGTGGAGTGACATTAACATTTCAGGAGGGGCAGACAGTCACTGTCCAAGACTGAAGAAGGCGCATAAGGTCGGGAGCCCAGTCAGGTGGGTTTTGTTTGACATTGAAAGGATAATGTACCCGTAAATGGGTGCCCCAGGCCCCAGACTGTCAGCTGTGAGGTTCAGATGCGTCTGAGGGAAAGCATTCGGTTGCAAAAGAACTGAAATGTCTCGCGATTGCGTTTGGGTTCTCCAACCTGACAACGCGCCCGCTCATAGCACGTTTTGAGTTTCTCGCCCATTACAAAACAATGAGTTTCCTCTGCAGAGACCGGGCACAGCCTTAGAGCTTGGATAACTAGCTGTAACATCCACAAGGAGCTCAGTGTAGAGATGCTGCTCCTTTGCGTTGAAAGGAGCTTGTTATGAGGTAGTTCAGGCATCTGATGAAGATGCATCCCGGGCGCATTCTGTTGGAGGTTCTATGGGCATGTCCAGCTGGTAGGAGACCCCAGAATAGACCCAGCACACGCTGCAGAGACTAGATCTTGTCTGGCCTGGGTAAATCTCCGGATCCCCCCCCCCAAAGGGACTGGAAAACATTGCAGGAGAGAGAAACATCTGGGCTAACTTGGTCAACCTGCTGCCCACGTGATCCGATTAAGCGGTTGAAAATGGATGAAGACATGGGTGGATGAAGTCATCAAATAAATATAAGTAATGTGAATTTATAGTTTTGTTCTTTCATTGCTATCACTGTCTTCAAGTGGCCAAATTTTGTGAAAGACTGCGGTCGGTAATTGACTGAATGACTGACTGTCAGCGAATGATTGACAAACAAACCAACAGAGACAGTGAGGCAGAATTGCTCCCATATCAAAACAAAAATATCAACCCAGTTTATTGCAAATTATAATTTTTTTTTTCTGAGACATTGTTGTTCAAAGCAGGAAACACATGGTAACTCCTTCATTTTTGAGAAGAGTTGCTCATGTTTATTGGTACTTGGGTCCTGCTGGGCAGGTTCTGTTTTTTTTCCCCGCAATGACAGCTGGTGAGATTGTCAGATTGTTGCTCTGGTGTCTCACACACTTGGAGTCTATTTATAAATGCACTCCTCCACACTGACCTGCTCAGGATCACATTGCACTTGGACATGGTGTGGACAGGGTTAGAGTACATGCAGGCCGGTGTGTCTATAAAGGACTTACATCTACTTGCATATACGAATTTTGTGCCACCTGCTTTGCAGCACTGTGACAACATCACTATTCGCACTAAACACTGGAATCCCTCAGGTCATCCTGGATTAAATCAATGTTTACTGTTGAAAGCTGGGTGTTGAAAGCTTTGGACATACTGTAATCATTTGGGGTTGCTCACTTTAAAGGTGGCATGAGTTGCCATTTTTAACCATTTCTTCCCACTAACATCCCACAACAGGCAAAATGTGGTTACTGAGACTACATTTTATTAAGTGCCTGTTATAATGAATGCAGTAAAAAAAAAAATTAAAAAAAGAAGCTTCCATTGCCAAATGGTTACGAGTTGGGACCCTAACCTCTTACTGGGGAAACGGTGTGTTTGAGCAAAAATCTGGCACACTAGTTAGAAAATGAGCCATCCATAGTCGAGTGCAGTGTGTAGCAGCATTAGTGTGTTGTGCTTGATCAGTCAGCGGGGAAGGCGACTGTTAGAGGCGAGCATATGATAGAACTTCTGCATTGTTATTGTTGTTCAATCTTTTGGTTTTTCATTTGTTTGGCCTACCGTAACGAGCTGCAGCCCGCTTTCACTGGCCCGATAGAGGAATGTTATGGTTACTGCGGCTAGGTAAGTGCTTTGCTTTATAGACACTCAACCAACATCAGAGGCTCTTCTGCGGACAATACAGTAAGAACTCAGAGTGGTTGGCGAGCACAGGAGCTAGTAGAACAGGTTGGAAGTGAGGCTGAGACACGGCATCCTGGTAGGCTATGCTGGACCTCGCACCAACAGAGCCTGGAAGACACAAAGACATCAGCTGATCCTGGGAGAGATCCACGCAGAGGTGGAAGAGGAACACTGCACCAGGACATTGGCTATGTGGAAGCAGTGAGCTTGGACTAATTGGGACAACTACCCTTAAAATCACCTGAGAAGAACTTTGTAAGTCAAAACCAGCCAGACTCAAGTTTCTGATCCCGTCAGTGTATGATGTCCTTTCAAGCCCATCCAATCAAGAAGGGAGGCACAGGTGGCGACGTAAACTAGGCGCTTAAGGTAGTTACGGAAACTATCTGCGCTGGAATCCAACGGAGCAAAAATCAGCTATCAACAAGGCACCGCACCCAAAGAAAAGATTTGGTCGTAATATTTGATTGTTCCAAGCAGGCGGAAGGTCAGATATCTTCAACTGGGAGAGGGAGAGCGCTTGGCCCATTGGTGGGCTCATAGCGGGCCTTGCAGGGCATTAGCTGATAAGTTTCTACATGGGACTCTCAGCCTACTTGGCATCAGAGTGTCTGTTAGAAGAGCCTCCAAGAACATCATCAACGCTGTATAAAGGAGGTGATCTATAGTGTGGTGTGCCACTTGGACACAGTCCAAGCACTAATCGCCCGGGTGACGGTGTCTGATAATGCAAGACCTGAAAACACGCTATGACCCTGGGTTCATCACTGATGTGTCCAAGCTGCGGCATCAACACAAATATTTATCTAATTAACGCTAAATATCTGAATGTTGCTTTTAATGTACGTGATGACATAGGGGCCTGCTGCAGAAATATCAGCATGTTACGCTGTGCTTTTTTAGGTCAGTTTTCTACATTTGTTTATTCATATTTTCAGTACTTAACTTCTTACACATGATATTTTTACTTCTCCTCTGTAGTCATCTTGACTCGTCTCCTCTAGGAAGCATCTCGGGCCATTTGGGTTCTGCTTGTTCTTTTCTCTGGTTGGTTTTGCTCTCTTTTAATGGACTCTTACTATTCTTTTTTTTTGCAGCACTGGGCACTCTCTTTCTCGTTCGTCCCCCCCCCCCACCTCAATCTTTCTGTCTACCTCTCAGAACTTGCTCCTCAGGGACGCTATAACTAAACATGAAGAGAGGAGAGATGTGGGCATCCAGTCTGGGTACTTTGGTGAGGGACAGTGGCAGAATCAAAACGGCTTAGATGTTTGAAATGTTGGACTGCTTAACTGCCTGTGCTTTTACCCTCGATCAATAATCACTGCCGTGATGCTAGTGAGCAATTTTTTTTTAAACCCAGTGCTGCATAGGAATAAATGCTGCGAAGGAAAACAAGTGAGAAACCTCCCTTTTTAAATGGCTTACGTAGTGTGTCTTTATCCTCACTGGACACATGATGATCGTTTACATATCTGAGAGGAGTGTCCCCCCTCATGCCTAGAAATAGATTTCACTCCTCCCTCGCTTTACACCTCTGCTCTCTACTATCACTTTTCATCCCCTTGCTCGTCTCTGTACTCTTCCTCTGTCTTTACAGTTTGTCCTGACAACACCCACAGTTCCACACACTGTAGTAAAGCACTATGCTAGTTAGCCGCTATATGCATGGTTGTCTTTCTATACGTGTGTGTGTGTGAAGTCTTGACTGTGCATGTAGTTCATATGCACATACTTGTACATTTTATGTGTGTGTTTGTGTGTGTTTGTGTGTGTGTACATGAATAATAGGCTGGAATGTATGATATTTTCTTTTTAGCTCCACTATCAAATATCTCTTTGTCCCAGTAGGGAAACATCAATATCTGAATCACTGATGGTAGGGAAAGCAACTGACTACATGTGTGCGTGTGTGTGTGTGTGTGTGTGTGTGTGTGTGTGTGTGTGTGTGTGTGTGTGTGTGTGTGTGTGTGTGTGTGTGTGTGTGTGTGTGTGTGTGCGTGCATGTGTCCTTGGCTGACTGTCAAGGTGAGGTGTTTTTTTTTCTTTCTTTTAAGTAGGCCAGAGATTGAAGGGTTAATGTGTATCTGGGTGAACCCATAGAGAACTGACCGAGGACACTATTAACTCTTGGGGGAGTGGTGATGATGGTGGTGGAGGGGGTTGGAGGGGTAGAAAAGAGAGATGAACAGTAAAAAGGGAGGTAATAGAGGCGGCATGTGTGTAGACTGTGTGTAGGAAGTGACTAAGGGGTCGCAGGGGAAGAACAGCGGAATGGGGGAATGAGATGTCCTCTCCAAGGTGAATGAGTGACAGCAGGGCGGAGGATTACACCAGCAGCTAAGTAACTCAATCAACAGAACCGCTGGTGTAGAGGTGGGTTCACATTTGCACTTCACATAAACATACGGATGCACACTTGTGTAATATGATAGCCACACAGGCAACAACAGACATGTGGTAGAGCTGTCATATTTACGTGCCGACTGCTAATGAAATGTGACTGGCAATTGCGGTGTTACAACCTCACTGCTCAACATCAGATAGTCTCGTTTCCTATTGGTCCACGACCGCCATGCTGAGGGCTGTCTGTTGTTTGTTTTTTCTTCACAAAAAGGTGATGCACAATTCCTTATGGTAATATATGGCATCCTAGACTGAGGCTCGTGAAATGGACAAGATGAACGTGGTTTAATGCTGGCGTTGAAGTGATGGCTATTTAGCAGGTTTGGACATTTTTGGATAACAGCTCTTGTTTTTTTGAAGTGTACCTTTAGTCTATGATGCTGCCTGTCTTCAGAGACTTGTGGTCCTGTTACGATGAGAGCTCCTTTATGTATGTGCGATAGCTTAAGGATAAATAATAGGCTAAAGTTCAAAGGAAATAAGCAGGGTCTTTGAATGGGACCAATCTGACAGCATCCGACTGTCACGTTTCGGTTAAATTGTAAATCATTACAATGGTGAGTTTGTTGTATAGTTGTTTAAAAGGCAGGGGTTTTAGTTACAAATCCATATCCCCAATTCCCAGCATAAATGTTTTCCCTTCATCCCACAGCTGGCTGTGATTAGGGCTTTTGTTTTCTCGGCTTTCATTTCCTTTTGCGAAAGGATCTGTTGCAAGAGATTGCCGCGATGTTTTGGCAAAGACGATCGGAACTTAGGGACAGAATTTAAGAAGGGAAACAGTTGTGCATTTCTATGCTGGCATTGAGTTACAACAGATTTGTACATGTATATCGAGACAAACAACCGTATGTTGTATAAAATCGAGTGTTTAACATTGCAGAATACAGATGAAAAATAGACAGGTATGTTGCCACAAATGAAATAAAGGTTGACAGGAGGGATGAACCGGATGTAGTAACAGGAATTCATCACAACACGAGAGGACATAATAATTAAGGGTTAAACAAAAGAACTACAAAGAGTGGAATGGCAGGACCCAAACAAATCAAAACATTTACGTGGTTATTTGACACACACGCCGTGAGATGGTTTCTACAAAATGTCTGATGGTTTTCATCATTCATTTCCAAGGTCTTTAGAAGGTCAGTGCAAAAATAAGCAAATGAAAATGAGAGAATAACAGTAAGGACGTGCTGGCAGTGGCTACCACTGGGACCTGGATTGTTTTTGGATGACAAGTTTTAGATCTGCAGCTCTGAATAGCTACAAGGCTGCAGCAGTTACTCTGTAGTAAACTATGTTATTTACTGCAGGCCTTTCCTTTACCAGAGGTAAACATTGGGAGTTTTATCCCACTACTGTCATTTTCTTTGCCTTTTTATTTATTTTTTCCTCTTTTCTCTTAGTCATACTACATCAACACTGTATATTTTTACTGTTTACAGTAAAATATTTGCGGGGGGGAAAAAATGATCGCATAAAGTCATGTAAATGAGTAAAAGGACCGAAGCATCTTTTGTTCAATTTGAGGTTAATTCTGCCCCAAGAAAATATTTCTGGATGGGATATTTGCATTCAGAATAGACTTAAAAAGCAGCACGATATGACACGTCATAAACAATATAGTTCACCTCAGGGTGACACCTCTTGCTCTTGTTTTTGTGACATACAGCTCAACTTTCAAAACAGCTGACAACTTGAAGGAATGTGGGGGGCACCATTGGGCGCAACAACCGAATCAGGGAGGGTGTGAGCAAAAGCACACATCACCACTGCACCACTACGTCACTACCAGTCATACTACAATCACACAAACGCATGCACATGAACTGTAACAAATACCATCTTCATGCGCTGTAAGAACTGAAACTTTTTCTTTATTTTATTTTGCCAATTTCATCAATTTTTCCTCTGAAAAGGGCAACTTATTAAGTTCATGCATGAAGAGTCACTCATCCAGACTAGCGATCACACGTCCACCAACCATGTCCCAATTCACATCAGCCGAAGGCTGAAATTGACCTTGATGCCCTCAGTGCAGCAACAAGTAAACCTTCGTCTACCTGTCTTCAGGTATAGAAAGTGGATGATTAGACATGAGAGATGACGTAGAAGCGACAGAACAGCAGATGTTGGTGTGGAATAATCAGAGATGGTATGAATTTACTGTGACAGCAGCCAACCACCCACCCAGACTGACTCAAAAAAAACAAAAAACACTCATATAAAGGGGCAAACAAGGAAGGTGTGGAGGGAAGAGAGATAAGTTTGAATTTGTTTCTATTTATAAGAGATGACCACCAAACATAAGCTCCATGAAAGCATTGTACAGGGGGAATGGAAGCACGATATTCTGCTGAGATATAGTGGAAGAAGGAGGAATGACATGGCACCTAAAGGTATAGAGGAGTAGAACTCACCGAGCAGCAATGCAACTACCAGACCAGCGTGAAGTAGATCCCCTGATCTCAGCCGACCAGAGACACTGGAACCACCGGTGCTGTCCACTGACGCCATGACACCAACGCCACCTGTCTGTCTGCCTGTCTGTCTGTGGTCTTGTCTGTTTCTCTGTATGTGTCGTTGTCAGTCTGTCTCCCTGCCTGCCAGTCACTGTGTGTGCGTGTGTGTGTGTGTGCGTGTGTGTGTGTGTTTGACTTGTGTGCCTCTGGAGCAAAGGCGGGACACTGAGCTGTGTAGCTGAAGGCAGAGTCTCAAGTCCTGTCCTCTGAGTCCCTCCCTCTTCTCTCCTCCTCTGCACTCTTGTCCCAGGAATGAACAGAGGGAGAAGGCGCAAAGGAAGGGAGGATAAATTCCTTCAGGAAGCTGTCTCTCTCTCTCTCTCTCTTTCTCTCCGTCCAGTTGTTCCTCAGCAGCCCGGTGAAAGCAGAGTAAAAACAAAAAAAAGACGGGGCTGGAAAATGCAGCAGTGTCTCTTTGCCTCCCGCCGTTCGGGTCCTGTTGTCGCGGTCTCTGGCAGACTCGGCGGTGATTATCCAGCAACGCGGAGTGTGAGGCGAAAGGCGGAGAGGAGACGCGAGGCAGAGCGGCAGCAGCCTAGCGGCGTAGTGTCAAACAGCTCCCGCAGCAGCAGCAGCAGCAGCCGCAATAGCCAGGGAAGCACGCTGGCCAGCAAACCCCATAGGTGTGTGTGTGTGTGTGGGGGGGGGGGACACATAGGCTGAGTGGGGGGGAGGAGAACACACCAGAGGCACAGAGGGATGCTGGAGCGAAGCCAGCAGCCAAGGCAGAAAAGCAGAAAGTGCGTGTCTCCCCAGCCGGCTCAGAAAGGAATGAGAGAGAGAGAGAGAGAGAGGTACTGCAGAGGTAGAGGTGAAGAGAGAGGGAGAGAGAGAGAGAGGGAGAGGGGGAGAGGGGGAAGGAGAGGACAGAATGAATTGGGAAGTGAGTGTGTCTGTGTGTGTGTGTGTGTGTGTGTGTGTGTGTGTGTGTGTGTGTGTGTGTGTGTGTGTGTGTGTGGGGGGGGGGGGGTTTGAGGTGTGGGGGGTGTTGGCTGATGTCTGCTGCCACATGGACACACACACACACACACACACACACACACACACACACACACACACACACACACACACACACACACACACACACACAGAAATGCACCCGGCCCGATAAGGCTGGACCAGCCTTTACTCAAGAAGGTCTCTCGGAGTGGGACTTCACACATACCACATAGCCCAGGTCTCTGCTGCATCCTTTACTCCGGTCTCCACTTTGGAGCTGCTCCCTTTTCAGGGTTCCTCTGTACATCTGTGCTGGCAAGCTAAAGCATGGGCTAAGTCTGATTTTGGCCCCTGGCAAGTTTTCTGTCCAATGACTCACGTTTTATCAGTCTGTCTCCCTTTCGCGTCTTCAGCTGTACAGTGGGACTTGCTTTAGTAGTTGCTTCGTATCGTCCGTACGGTCTATTATATCTTTATTTGAACTGTTTTTTTGTTGTTGTTTTTTTTAATTGTTTTTGTAAACCATTATGTCAGTTTGATGCGCATCAGTCACATTTTGACATTGTGATCGGCTTAAGATGTTACAAATAGAATAGCTGGCATCTGACTAACGAGCTCTGGCTAAGGTTAGCAACAGCTGGGTGTATTAGCTGTTATTTCCTTATAGTGTCTCACAACTTGATATTAACATTTATATGATAGGCTGACCGATTGATATCGTGGCCTATCACAGATATATTGGCGTATATGATGTGTGGAAAAAAAAAAATGCTTGGCGTAACTGGGTTCGATTTATAGTTCATCGTCAAACTGTGTGATAGTAAGATGTACTGCCTCCATTACAAATCTTTGTCACAATGTTTGATGGCTACATTTCGTCCGACGTATCGATATGGGAATTTTATTTATTTCCAAATATCTAACATTAACAGACTTTTCACTTTTGGTGGAAGCTGTAGGTGAAAATACGACAAGGCGCAAGGCCCCAACATCTCAGTCTGTTCTATGTTGTACCAATCAATCTGTTCAATCTGTACAGTGTACAATGGCGAGGACGCGGTAGGAGACTGCAGAAGACAGGCTTGTGTGCTCAACGCTGTTGTTTGGCCGCCCTGTGACTTTGATTCGGATTGTCACAAACTCCCCTGAGAAACTGGTCCTATATCGTTTACACACCTTTCTGTTAGCCTGCCAGCCACGTAGAGGCAGTAAAGTGTCCTTCACACTGCATTACAAAACATGGAACCGGCATTCACGGGCTTCACGGACAAACACATTACCAGTGTCATCACCGACGTCAGCGCCGCATCTGAGGCCCACTTCTCTACACCCAATACAACGGGCCATTTCTCTCGAGGGTGTGAGGACAAGTGAAACTTAAGCGGGCAGGAGACTTTGCCTCGGCCTGACGTCGAGGTCTGCCAGGCTTCATCTGCCTCGATCACCTTCTGTGGGAAAAGTGGTTCGCGTTCGTGGACGAATTGACTTTTCAACAGCCCCGTAGACTTTATGCAGGCGGGCCGAAGGCAACTGTTCATCATTTGTGCACAGCCCCATCATCACCTACTGTACTGCGGAATGTGATTGAACCCAACCTTCGTCTCATGGGCAATTATTTTAGATTAGTCATACACAAAGTCGCCAGAATCACTTCAGACTCAGCCCACTCACTAAACCCTTCGTCTGGTTCTGCTTGTCTGGCTGCTGGAACGTATCGAAGAACAAGATGGTCGGACATGTTTAAACAATATTTTTCCCTTTGGGTGTACACACACTAAATATACTATGTCTGCCCCCAACTTTGTGCTGGCGTTATTCAATTTCTTCAATTGCTTTCTTAATTGTTTAGCTCTTACGAGTCTGTGCTTGTAAAAACTGATGTAACCTCACAGAGGGCAACAGAATTATATTCTATTCTGGTTAATGTGAGAAAAAACTATGAATTTCCGTCACACAGCTCATGAATTCAAACGGTTTAATTTTACCTCACCTAACTGCCTTTCTGAATTGACACTACACATTTCTATGATGACTTGGCATCACAGACTTGTGTGATGTTTGACACTTTATGCTCCCTTGAGTGTGGGTTGTAGATTATTCTGCGATGACCTCAGTCATGCAGTTCTTGTATTGTTTTCTCACTGAGCCGAGTCATGTCATCTCACAATATCGTCATCATTTCTGTTTTTTTGTGCATTTTAGTTTTAACAGAAAGTACAAAATAAGAGGAAATATAATAATAATTTACATGTTCACTATGTATTGTCTATGATTTCTCTTATTCCTTACTACTTTCTAGTTTTCATTTCCTGTTTTTCTTTTTTTTTTAAATTTTTTTATTCCCCTTCCCTTTTTTTTCATAACTGTCCATACAGACATGATGGATGTTTGACCTCGTCTCTCACACATCCACATGTTGTCTGGTGATCTGTCTCTTGGAATTTGATGTCATCTCCAAGTTCCTGTGTGTGTGTGTGTGTGTGTGTGTGTGTGTGTGTGGGTGTGTGTGTGTGTGGGTGGGCGGGAGGGAGGGGGTAGATAGCGAGATACACTCTGTACCGTTATGCAGCAAATATGTAAATAGATACTACAAGTAAAAAGATTCAACACACACTGGATGGAGGATAAGATACATATGCTGAATATTACATGAACAAATGTGTCCTTGCATATGCACACCAATACACGGTGAGCCCACGCACAGACAGACAGACACACACACACACACACACACACACACACACACACACACACACACACACACACACACACACACACACACACACACACACACACACACACACACACACACACACACACACACACACACACACACACACCTGCCTCTGGCCAGGGTGACCTTGGATGCTGTGTATGGAAGGAAGGCGGAGCAAAAGAGGATTTTGCACTGATGAGAGGAGAGGAGAACGTTAGGGATCAGGAGTGGAGGATATGGGTGAGAGGAAAGAGAAGTTCAGGGGGAGGAAAGACAGGATGGGCACAGGAGGAAGGGAGGGAAGTGCGGACAAGGGAGCAAGGAGAGAAAAAGAGGTGTGTGAGTGTGGGGGCGGGGGGGGGTGACAGGAGGTAGGGGAGGAGAGATGACAGGAGGCAAAAGAGGGAGGTGAGATGAGAGGCGGAGAGAGGGAGGGAGTGGGAGATCTGTTTCTGGGACGGCCAAGGCAAGTGAAATGCTGCAGTGAAGCCACGCAGCCGAGCTGGTCCGAACACAGCTCCTGAGAGAGACTCTCGGCTCTCGGCCGCTTCCTTCTCTCCTTCCATACTTCCATCTTCTCCCACCCACCACGTTCACCTCCCTGATTAACCTTCATCTCACCCCACACTTCGACCTGCTCTACCCCTCTCTCTCCCACCCCCCCTCCCCTCCCTTCCCTTCCCCTCCCCCCTCCTTTCCTCCCTCTCTTTCTCTGCACCAGCCGGTGAGTGAGCAGATTTCAGAACGCATCTGAGTGGTGGAGGACAAGTGGGGTGGGCCTCTCTCTGCCTCCTTTTCATCTGTCCTTCCTCTTTTTCTTTACCTGAGTGTCAATCTGCCTTCATCTGTTCCTCCAACACCCATTCCCTTTTTTTTTTTTTTTTTTTTTTTTACCTCCTTTTTCTTGTTTTTCCAAATGTCGCTGCATGCTTGTCTGTTGTCGTCCTTGCCTTCTTTTTTTTTCTTTTTTTTTTTTTCCTCTTTTCCCTGTCTGTTTCGTCCCTGCAGTTTGTGCTCGTGTGGTGTGCATGTCTGTCCAACCTTCTGTCTGTCGGTGGGGAGCAGCGGCCAATAAAAGGTGAGTCCTGTCTAAAGTTAAGAGCTGGTCTGCTGCACATACTGATTCACAGGCAGGCTTGAGTTGTTGAGAACCAGACTTCAGTGCTGATATGTGATGAAAGCTGTGCAGAACATGCAGCTGGCCTCTTGGTGCAGATTTTGTGTTCAAGGTTTGTTGTCGCGCAGCCTTTTATGGTCGTATGATTTGGAGTTTGATGGAGTTTAATGTTACAGGAAGGTATTTTGAAAATGTTTAGCGACAAAAAACGTTAAAAAATATTGCAAGCTCTGTGGGCTGTGTGTGTGTGTGTGTGTGTGTGTGCAGTAACACTGTAACTCCAACACTTAAATACACCTATTTGGTCTCTTACATGTTCTTTTTCTTCCTCGACGTGTCCTGTTACTTTGTGCCGCCTCTCTGACTTCACAAGAACGTTTCATTATAATCTTCTCATCTAATACAACCTCATGTATTTAGTGTAGGATATGTTTCAAACTAGAAATACTGTCATGTTTATACTGCCCTATTGCTGACATTTATTTTGTGCGATTGTGGCTGTTTCTTGACTGAGTTTTAACTGGATGAAAACTACCACTCATATACTGATTTTAAAAGTCCTGTTGTTAATAATATTCAAATGATTGGCTTGGAAAATGATTATATAAAAAAAAAAAAAAAGGATTATTCCCATTGTGCCTCAAGTTGACTTTCTCCACAGCAGCCTTTTTTCTGTTGCATCTACTGTATGTTATTTGAATTCAACTTATTCTCATAGCACCATAAGTCATCTCAGGGCACTTAACATAGCGATGTCCTTACAACAGAACCTTATAGACAAGAAGTGACACTTATGCAGAACAATGCTTCTCTGGCCAATACAATGCGTGCAAACACACAGGTGATAGATTGCTTTGTAACCTGAATTACACATTTCTACTGTTTGCCTCACAGTTATTGTAATAAAAGATCAAATTATTGTCACCTGTTCCAGAGTTGTAGAAATCTATTTTAGAGTATTGTGTCATGACTTGCACTATTTTGGTGTCTGATGAGCCTGCAAAGTCACAGAATAATCACTGAAACTGGGCCCTCTGAGTCGCATTTCATTGTTTCGTCTGTATGAAAACAAAAGGTTCCTGTCAGCGTTGTAGGGTTTTGATGCAGGGTTGGTTTTGTTCTGGGCTGTAGTTGCGAACACATGTGAATCCTGCTTCACTGCAAAAGCTGAAACCACACACTGCATTCACAAAGTCACCTCTGACTGATTCTCAGTGGAGCAGCTCCAGGTTGTCGTCCCTGATGGGATCAGAGTACAGTTTGGCTTTCTGGGTTGGAAACTGGTTACTGCTCATTTAAGGGACATGCAACACTTGAGCGGTCATAGCGTCACAGCTAAAGCACCTGTGCATTCTTTGGACCAGTGAAAACTGCTGATACTCTGTGATACACTGTCATTGACATGTAGACGTATAAACAGTATTGTCTGTCGAGAATGAAAGAGTGTGCTTACGTTATGCACCAGAGGACATATCACAAGGGGTGAAAGATATAAAGTGACTCTAAGGTGGCACTGTTATTAGCCGTGTTTCTGCAAGAAGGGTTAGATTCCACCTGCCAGCCGGGCCCTTGTAAGGAAGCTGCTGGGGCCCCTCTGTGTGGGGTAGCCTCATGTTTTTACCGGTTTACTCTGTTTTTTTTTTTGCTTTCCTCCCACAGTGCTAACGCATGCTGGAAATAAGAGGACTCTAAGTTTCCTGGAGTTGGAAAATGTTGTCTTCCTATAGGTGTCACCCCTGTGATAAAGTGCAGTGATGTTCGCTGCTCCTTGATCAGTGTCGGCTGGCAAAGGACTCATCCTCAGGCAACATTGAACAGGATGTATAGATCATGGATGGATGGATAGAAAAGTACAAGAAACTTGAATATTTTCCTCAATCTTTATTTAAAATACATAATGTAATGATGGCTGCTTGTTTAGAGGCAGCACAGTGCAAGCATTAATTTGGTGTCCACTAACATTTAAAGTAATACAAGAGCAACTATTCAGGGCAAATTTGTAGCTGGTGTAAAACAGTAATGCACAATGATAAATCTATCTAGTAGATTATATTAATATTTTTGTTTAATTGTTTCTGATTGAGAAATACAGTTTACACAATATACAGTCATGTGATGTCATATTGCCAACAAAACCTTCCTGGTAAAAGCTGTGCTAAATTTGCCCCAAATGTTAATCTGCCATCACCTTATGGGTCCACAGACCCCGCAACTTGAACATGCATGATCACATACAGACAGCCGTGTTCCAGGAAATGTGACAGAATTATGGCTTTCCCAAGCAAACAAATCTGCACTTTAAAGTATTGTTTAACTGTTTTAGTCTATGAATAAAGCACCACTCTATTGTTGTTCTTCACAGCATGATTGTTTTAAATGACAATTTTAGCTTTTTTTTTTTTTTATTATCACAGAGCAACACATGCTCGTGAATATATTATTGTATTGCTAAATATGTGCTTTTAGTATTCTAGGAATTTACACAGTACATTAGTATTACCTTGTAATGTTGGACAGAAAATTATAAAGTCATAAATGATAAAAACCATAAAATGATGACCCTATTAGGCCGAAACACAGACCTGTACACAGCTTCAAAGTCAGGAACCATACTGGACAAACCACCAGATTTGGAGGCGCCAACCACCCTCCGGTATTACAGTTACCATAGAGATATCACTTTGTGACACAGCTGACTGTCCTGTTATCATGATATAGTTAAAACTTCACAGAACATTCAGAAATGAACAAAGCTCACATGCTGGATGGACACTAAAGAGTGATCAAGTATTTTACTATGACGGCTTTTTTTTTTTTTTTTTTTTACGCTCAAGGTGCTCCAACCAACTTAATTATCAAATACACCACCAACAACCACACATTCCAAAAGACCATCTTAATATATTCTTAAATTTGTGTACTGTATTCACATGCTATCTGCTATGACTTTATTGGAATAGGTGGCAAAATGTAAATGTGTCAAACAGCATCTACAGTTTTACACACCACTGTTGAGGTAAAGGCATTATTTTGGAGACAGAGCTAGGATAGAATTTGTAAAACTTTACATTTATTTTATATAATAATCTGCTTTTTATATACACACTGAAAAGTGTATGTATTGAGCTGCAATGAGTCAGTTTAAATTGTATTTTTCTATTTCTATAAAACAAGTTTCCAGTTAAAACCCCTTTGGGGTTAGAATAAAAAGATATAGATTATAAGAGTTTGTACGGAAGTATTTTTTCCATGATATGAAATATTTAAAGTTTAGTTGTTAATTGAAATTTCACAGAAAACATAACATGTTAAAGTGCTATTAAATACTTTTGAAACTATGAAAATTAAAGAGCAGGCAAATACCAAAAAAGTAAAATTCTGGTATTACATTGTGTGATAAATGGCCTCTCCGATTGCTACAGAAAGAGAAAGATTAAACATGCTCTGACTCACATCGCACTGACTTTCTGGGAAACTTAAAATAACAAAATATAGTTTTTTACCGTTATATTAAATTTTGCTTTTTATATGCAATGTTTGACCTGTATCCATGGCAATATAGTACACTGTACATGCTTCTCTTGCCTAATTCTACCTACTGTGTGGATAATTACCCTTCATAAATGAAACTTAGTTTGTCAGTAATTTCTTCTCAGTCAATCATGAATGTAAACATCTGTATCATCATTTGGTATTACTTCCTATATTGCTGCCTGCTCGGACTAAGCTCGTATTAGTGTGTAAAATGTGTAAAAGCAAAGGTTAGTGTAAAACTGTTGTCTGTTTGCAGGTCTCTCTTCGGACAACCTTTAACAAATTCTACCATGAACAAGTTTTTGACTTTAAATTGTCTTTGATATGTTTTTGACCTTGACAACAATGCTGTCATGCAGTCAATATTATTTCATTTCCACTGTCCACATACTCCTTGTCCAGCACTAGTATTATTAGCATTGTATGGAAGAATATTGAGTGGAAAGCTTCACATTGTCACTGACAATTTACCTAGTGTAGAATGTGGAAATGACAATGTACATGGACAATGTACTGCAGTCACAGATACCACAGACGTATTTTGCGATCTAATACTAATATTCATTTTAACCCCATGAATAACAAAGACTGAACTGAACTGCCTGCCTGCCACTACAACTTTGGCAGTCAGGCACTCTAACATGTCATTTGTGTAAATGGAGCAAGGCTGGATGGACTAATGTCTATGAGAGGGGTGGACGGTATGACATACAGTAGAAACATATGTAAATTTGCCTATGCTGTTTGTATTACAATAGAATGTAGATCACATGAAGTGTTTTGAAACGCAACTCACGCTATAGTGCAGGCGTCTATTTATATCACTGACAGGCCAATAACAGCACGAGGGTACCACAGTAACAAAAGCAGCTAGCAAAAAGTGGATGAAGAAATTAGAGAGAGAAATTAGAAAGACAGAGGCAAATAAAAAGAACGAAATATGGTATATATAGTGTATATATTATGTAAATACGTGTTGCTTTGCCATTCTTTTTCCATTCTATTTCCCGGAAGATATTTTGACATGTTACAGTAGAAAAAGCACAGGTGTGAATAATAACATTAAAGATGGCTAAATTGCATTCGGCTGCTTCCGTTTCAAAGTCCTAGTATTGCAAAATTTGCATTGACTGTAACTCTGGGTCATTATTAAATTGCCCACTCATTCAAATTACGATTAGAAATCAAGACGCTCAAAGGAAATGGTGAAGGGGGAAATATAGTACACTACATGCAGTGATTTCTGATGCAGCTACCTTTGTTGAATTTTACCATAAATATTCATAATCGCAGTTAATCGCATAATCGTGAGTAACAGCGCATGTGCTTTTCTGTGACAAATCAAAATGTCTGCTCTGAAAGAGGTCTAGTGAGTAGAATTATGATATCCGCAGAGTACGCAGGGCAACTGTTCTGTCAAACCTCCACAGGAGTAAGGAATGTTTGAGACACACGTAGACATCACTGACACATGTAAACATCATTTGGCTGAGACCAGTTGCTGTCCTTATGATAGAGAAAAGAAAAATCCAGCTATGGAAAGACATTACACTGGTACTAACTGCAACTATGTTAAGACAATGGCGCCTGTACAAGCAGTTAAAAGACATGGCTTTAAGGCAATGTTGAAAAACGCTGAATTCACAGTATGTTAAAGCAAAAAAAAAAGTTTTACACCACCCCCAAAAACATTTCAACATTGGACTCTTGAGACAGTGGAGCTGACAGCACGGTTTACCACCACATACTGTAACAAACACACACTCTATGTCTGCTCTGCAGTGTGATCGTTGAGATATTTTTAACTTCCATCAAATAATATGCTCTGTCTCTACAACCACTGTTAAGTGTATTAATAGTTGGAAGCATTTAATCGTTTTTCTCCTGAAGCATTAGACTGACTTTAAAATCTCATATATTCAAATTGTGAGGGCAAAAAAAATGACGCACTGTAATGCTGTGTTTTTGTCTAAGTCTGACATTAAAAAATATACCACGGTATAAATTTTTAGGTCATACCGCCCAGCCCCGGCCTGTCGTGTTGTGTACTATGAAATGACAGACGTTTCATGTATTTGCTATCGACTTGAAGCTTGAACAAACTAGTGCGTGTTCAGTGGTTAAGTCCCTGGTTTACTTCAAAGGAAAAAGACACACCTCACACACATATAGAAATATCCACACACACATTCAGTACACACACACACACACACACACACACACACACACACACACACACACACACACACACACACACACACACACACACACACACACACACACACACACACACACACACACACACACACACACACACAAAGCAGCACACTTGTGTGCATTAGAGACACACATACACACATGCAAAAGAGATGGAAGAATCGGTGGACGATGATTCAAGCAGTGGTTATTATAGATCTTCGGGAAGGGATGAAACATTTCTGAAAGAAAACAGAGAACAATATTTAGACTTGTAATATGTTTGGTAGATGACCCCGATAAATACATCTCTCAAGAGACAAAGCCAGGATGTAAAAAGATCTAGGGCACAACACACACACACAGAAACGTACAGTGGGACACATGCACACGCATGTACTATACACTCTTATTTTGGCCACCTTTGAGGATTCTGAACATCCGCAGTCCTTGTTCGTAGACACAGAGTTTCCACGTTAACCGATTGATTGTTTAGTCTGATTCTATCATTTCAATATCTGGCTTGATTCAATTTTGGATGTAGAACTTAACCTGCTTTGGAAAGCTAACCCTGCTAAAGTGGCAATGCTTTATCAGTTTGGTTTGACTTTGTGTGGCACTGATTCTCTTCACTGTTGTATATCGTGTCTTTCTCCAGACTATTTCAAGCCAATTTAAGCTCCATTGCAGACACCGTGTTCACGATGGACAATGACAGTTGGGTTTAACTGAGCAGGTATTTACCGGATGAGGCGTTGAGGGAGGGAGCTCCACATCCAGCTATGGTTGTCTATAAATACGAGACAGGAGGGATCCAACAACACGACAACAGGTTAGCTTTCAATAAAACGACGGTTAAGTGCTGAAGCCATGAACACAGTTTGTGTCTATGGCTTAGGTCCTTATAAGATGGGGTAATGAAACCCAAGCTGTACACCTGCATCATAATCAATTTCAAAATAAGCTAAAGGCCTGTGTTCTACACATTAGCCGACCCAGTGTGTTTTCATTACACTGCACAACAGTGTATGGTGATTATGTATTATTATCATATTATCATTATTATAGTCATTAGTCCATATTAATAAAAGATAAATGGTTTTAAATGGATTAAAACACTAGTGCTGCAGCGCCGCGGAGCATATTATGATGCCCCTCGCCCTAATAGGAAGCATAGTTGTCGTCTGTGAAGACCACACACACACACACACACACACACACACACACACACTATACTAATAAAATATCTACCATACGAATGTTTTCAACAGCATGCAGACATTAGCTCAAAATCACGTGTGGACACCCATTACTTGGAGCTCATCTTCAGAGCTAAGGCTAACCAGACATTATCTTATTTGCCATTGTCTTTATAGTGTATGATTGTGGATATTTTTTAACCTCAGTAGCCAGTCTTTCCTCCATCCATCGTAAGACAAGAGGTGGCGAGAGGAGGTTTAGCTGCCACTGGAGAGCAGAAGAAAACGACTGCTACAGGTGTTGGGAAGTACAAAAAAATGCTTTCCCTGTTGTCGTGGGGTTGTACATAGAAAATAATCGGGCAACTGTTTTGACAGTTGGCATTTGGTGCCGGTGTATTTCAGTCTTGACTTGTAGTCTGTGCTGTAGAATTTATTTTTATAAGGACTCAGGAATGTGGGTGAAAATGGGTGTTGATTCAGTGGCTTGTTGACTCCTAGTGGTATGTTTCTGATGACTGTTGCTGCTACTGTCCACATACACTGGCTTTTCTTACTGCCATATGCCACTGCTGACTCAGTGCAGTGTAAAACTCATAGCATATACCATATCATACTATGTACACTTATACTGTATGTGGCAGCTCAGTTAACAGGGCTACTTTCAACTCTGGTACACAGTGACGGCTTGTCACAATCAGCAGTGGAATATGCCAGTAGAACAGCTGAAGCATAATAATTTGCAGAGGTGTTGGCACACTATTTATTACTTTTTGATATTGGTAGTGCTGGTAGTTTTGAATTGAGGATTAAGGTTGTTTTTGCAAGATTTCTTACTTGGTTCCCTCCTCTGCAACACCTTCAGCCTCCAGTTTTCCCTCCTCCTCCATCTTTTCCTCCGAAATCAGTTCCTGTTTCCGGTGTCGACGAAGACACTTCACTACTACCATGGAAAGGATCAGCAGAGCTAAGGCCCCGCCCACTGATGCCCCGATCGCAACTGCGATGGTTGAGTCCCTCGGAGGGGGAACTGAGGAAAAGGAGAAGAGAGGGTTAACTATTTTGTAGACAAAGAATGGACACAAGTGCAACACTGGCTAAAAGCTCTCCTGGGCTGATTAAACAGAGTGGAAAGAAAGAAAGTGCTGCTGAGCTGGCCTGTGTTATATGTCTGTGCCTGTGCGCGAGAGATGCTGAGGGACTAAGTTCAAACTCTTGCTGGTCATTAATAAGTAAAACGCTGAATCATCACCAATAGATACTCACGCTCCAGGAAACACCCACACAGTCAAACGAAAAGTATGTTACATATGATTATTATACTGTCAGTCATTTATCCTTATGTAAGTATGAAAGCAAGCAAGCCGTTCACACTTCAAATGCGCTGAAATATGGCAACACATTTCATCCATTTGTAGATTGTGTCTGCTTGTGTGATTATTCACTACAATGAAAACCTGTTTTGGGCCGTTTCTTAGGGGGTAACTATTAAAATTATTCATGAGCCACAACTGCTATCAGCTTGCATTGAAGTTAGTATTACCACTTCCTAGTGAAATGGTAAAATTTTCAAAATTCTCAAGATTGCTATTCAGACAACATTGAAGCAGAGGTAATATATATATATATATATATATAGCAAAATCTAGTTTTTCATAAACTAACTACATGTTCCTGGGTTTTGGGATGCAATTGTGAGCTATTAGAAAATAAGGAAGTGTGTCTTTAGGACAATGGTTTTGACCTCTAGACAGTTAATAGGTAGGGTTAATATCTTACGTTCTGTGACAACATAGAGCTGTATCACACCATGTCCCTGGATGCGGTCTGGGGGGTTTCTCACATAGCAGTTGTAAATCCCCTCATCATCGCTTTGAACATCTGATAGGGTGATTGAGAGGTCGTTCTTATCCAGGTTGCCAGCGAACATGACCCTGTCTCCAAACTGGTCTGACCGCAGAGGCACCATTCCTCTTTTCTTGTAGTATGTCATGAACTGTGGAGAGAAAGTGAGTGTTAATAACTGACTTAAAGTTTTCAAGATGTAGTATTAGGGGTTGTTAAGCATCGTAAGGACTAGACCATTTTACCATCTCCTCTGTATCGTTGAGCGTTTCTTGGTATGTCCAATTCATGGCAAACCTGGCAGCATCCATTTTATAGCAGGAAGTGAATGTGCAGGGGATTTTGACAGTTGTTCCATTTAGTACATTAATATAATTGGGCATGAGCACATCCATGCTTGAACAACCTGCAAATACAAGTGACATCAGTGTTAATAATGCTAGTACCAACAACTACAAAATATATTTGACTCAATTTCTGTCGCTCTGGATTTTTAATATAAATATATATCTAATTATTCATCTGTATAATCACCTGAAACTACCCAAAGTGTGTGTTTGCTTAGACTGATCCCATCATATCTACATAGCGAACGGTTCGTCTTCCACGGAACCCGCCATGTTTCTACAGCAGTTTAGATGGAACAAACCACACTAACTCCTTTCTTGTTTTTTTTGCACATTTCTTGGCCACCGTAGATTCTCTTACACGATTGGAAGGGGGAATCTGCAACCTCTCCACTAGATGCCACTAAATTCTCAACACTCTCAGTTTAAATAATCTGAAATTAGAGAGAACAGACGAATAGATTGTGTTTATAAATATAATAATCCAAAATGAAGGTAAATCTAAATCGTGGGAAGGAAATTCACTGCAGAAATTTAGGTATAAAATAAAGATGTATTTAATAGTTGATATTTTTCTGATGATATCTACTATTAACAGTAAATCTGGTACATGTTATTCAATTAGGATCTTATTTTAAAGTCAAATATTCAAGTTTAAGCACAATGACTAGGTACCGATGTTTGTTAGTGTTAGCAAGCCTTTGTTGACTTTCTGGTTCCAACAGTTCTTCATTTAGCATCGGCAGGTGTGTGTTTTCATACGTAATGTGTATCATGTAAAGTGTTGATAGAGTTGTTTCTCCTAGTACTTGCTAACTCTTCCTCTGCACTACATTTGCAGAGTGCTGTCTTTCAGGCGGGATCGTTTTTTTGAAGGCAAATTCCTCAACTCGGAACAGTTTGAAATGTGGACATATAGAGCAAAGTGATTGTAGATCCAGAACTATACCTGCTATGCATTTCTGGTGAATTCTGTCCAAAGCACAAACAAGTGGTGATTCCAGCATGTGAGTTTAATCCATTTAAATCTATATATGTCTATATGAAAGGTGGGTTTACATATTGCATTTTACAAGCACTATAACTGCTGGTCGATTTCAATCATCTCTTTATTGTGCGGAAGGTCGCAGCATAAGAAAAGTGAAAGTTCCAGCTTCAGATGGTTTTGTTGTTAAAAATTTAGCATGCAGATTGCTATTGAGTTGCATTATTTACCTGATGTTATACTGTCATCATACTGTTCATCTTTTTTGAATTTTTGTTTTGTTTCTGCCACATCCCATATTTCTCTGATCTAAATATGTTGTACCAAATAATAGATAACCGGCTGTCAGTTTTAATATTTCAGGTATCACTCGTCAGACTTTAAAACTGGGGGATGATGTCCTTTGGCATCATGGCCTGGCCTTCGCAAACCTGATGGAAATAAATTGAGTTGTTTAATGTCACTTTAGTGTTGTGGGAATCCGATTTATAAACTAATGTTTTACTTGATTGGAAGATTAGGCTTAATCTATTGTGTAAATTATAATGAAGTCATAACAATCACTGCAGTTTATTCAACCAATCAATAAATCAGACCAAAGTGTGAAAAACACCCGCCAGTCCACTAGAGATGAACAGGTCACAGCTTTGGCTCGGAAAAAAAACATGTTGTTTGGGACAATAAAAATGTTTTTTGGAAGAGCTGTATCTATGTTCAGAATTTCTGGCTTCCGCCACCCCTCAGCCTTTTTACTACATCACATAACCTATCCCTATCCCATCGGGCATTCAACTGTGATGTCACCCATCGGTTTGTAAAAGCCTCGACTTCGGCATTCGAATCGTCGCCAAATGTTTTTTTTTTTTTGGGAGGCCAAACTGACCATATTTGGGCGAACTGGGGAGGAGCAACCGATAGATCTGACGGACAACCCGAGGACATTACACCTGCCGACCTATAACATGACTCAGGCATGTCAATCAAACCAGACACGTCCCCAAACATACCTCTCTTTGAGGCTTAATATCTAATTAACAATAGAAGCAGAACACTGATCAGAACCAGTGAATTTAGCAAACGACTCCATGATGACAACAATTTGTTGACTTTCGTTTTCGTGAGAGAAGCTTAATGGGAGTCTATGGAGCCCGAGGCTCTTTGCAGCCAACCACTAGTGGCCTTCAGTGGTATTGCATTTTCAGGAACTTGCGCACTAGCTTCACTTTTTTAGGCTGGGAAGCTACATCCGCTTCTATATATAGTCTCTGGACCTGTCTCAGGTTACGCACATCTTCAAAAGCCACGGTGAAACGAAGCGTCACACAGACCCGCTACCCTGGATTGGACTGGAAGGCGCTTTGCTGTGATACTGTGCTGGTTCATTGTGTTATCAGGAGGGGTGGCAGGATGACCGGGTAGCTACTTTTTCTTCCTGGAACTCATGGTCATGATAAGTTTTACTGACAAAATCGCTACTTGTTTAGAAGTACCTTGAAACTATGGATGTGGTTCGTGTAGCAGCGTACAGTATATGCATCAACCCCACGAAGCCACTTTAGGAAGCATATTGAGTTTAACATTTGAAAATGAAAGTCAAATGCATATAACTGCACATCATATAACTTGAAAATGAAATTTAAGTATCGTTTAGGTTCCTCAAGTTTCCTCCTCCCCTCTCACATTATGCCTCAGCATGGGTTTCCACTCCCCAGACAGAATCTGTGCCTCTCTCTCAGTGTGTGTGTGTGTGTGTGTGTGTGTGTGTGTGTGTGTGTGTGTGTGTGTGTGTGTGTGTGTGTGTGTGTGTGTGTATGTGTGTCTGTGTGTCTGTGTGTGATGGGACTCTGCACCATTCTCTCCTCTGCAGTCGAGTGTTTCTGGCTCCCTTCCCACTGCTGCTGCACCACTCCACAGGCCTGCCTCTCTGCACCACACACTCACACTCACACCCCCCTCCAATGCACTTTCTACATCTCCACCCACTGTCCATATATATATATATATATATATATATAATTTACACACACACACGCATACAATTTTCCATGTGCACAGTCCACCACAGTCAGGTGTCTTGTGATGCAGCACCTGCCTCATATTCCCCTCCCTATTAAACACACACACGCACACACACACACACACACACACACACACACACACGCACACACACACACACACACACGCACGCACACACGCACGCACGCACGCACGCACGCACGCATACAAACCATCCTAAAAGGTGTGCATTGTCAGCAGTGAGCTAAGCCCCGCTAGCTGTGCTTTGTCAATGTCATCCCTGCATACTGGACCTATCTGTACACACAGCTAACAGCAATGCGTTTATGCAGACACCACTGTCACTGCCACACACATGTGCCTTCGCTACTGGACACATATGTGCAGCGTGAGAAGCAGTTTGACAACAGGCCCCCTGCTCCTGCTGACTCAGCAGTCCTGTGGATGGTGAGAAAGGGAGGCAGATGCAGAGACTTGCTAACAGATGAAATACTGCAGTGAAGCACCCTCATGCGACTCCTCCCTCTCCCTGCCCCTCCCTCATTCCTCTCCCATCTTTGTCCACCTCGCCGTGCCTCTTTCTCGGTACCTCTCCTTTCCAGCCCCGATACCACCCTCAAAATGATGACAGGTTTTCTGTTTCCCTCCGTCATCACCGTACAGCCCTCCATGCGTTTCTCTCCCCCTCTTACGCCCTTCTGTTTCCCTCAGCTGTCTCCTTCTATCGCAAGGTCAGTGCAGGAAAAAAAGGATAAAAACGTAGGTCGGTCTGTTACATCATCGCTCCTGTTTCCTCTCCAATTCTCTTAGCCATTTCTATGGGACCACATTTTCATTAGATTTGATTTATTCACGTGATCCGATTCACAGTAAATGTGTATGTCAGTTTTGCTTTAACAGAAGAGGCAAAGTCTGTCTGCATGTGTCCCTTTGTCACATATTAGGAGGAAAAAAAAAAACTCCTAAATAATGCACTGCTTATATTTTTACAAAAATGGCAAGGGACAGAGTCGGAAAAACACCACAACATATCTAAGCAGCACTGTCAAGCAGGTGCAGTTTTTTTTTATTCACAAATGTTTTTGATTTTAACAGGAGACGGGGCTTAAAACTACAGTGAAATCCAGGAAAGTTTTAGTACATTAGACAGTGAAGTATTAATTTATTTTTACACGTCTGGACCAAACTCTCCCACTTTCCACATCTCAATCCAATTAGGCATCTGTGGGATGGCACGGACAAAAGCTTCTCAGATTAAGAATCCACTGAAGGCCAACTTGACAAAACCACAGACAGCGTGCTCTCAAGGTCTCCTCGACAAGTGATTTAAAGCTGGTTTAAGGGCACAAAGGGCTGCAGCTCACTAAAAAAAAAAAAGTTTGCCTTTGGGCTTATTTTCCTGACAATCATTTACTAGATCTCAGTGGCACAATCCATCAAAGTGTCACCTCTCACTGAAGACGTAAGATTGAATTTGAACTGATGATTTGTTTTTGTTTTGTGACTGTGTCCTCTGACCTCCACATCATTTATAGACTGACTGTCAAGTATGTGTGAAGTGGTATATTTTTTCAGGACTGCCATCACATGCTGTTTAGATGCTGACACCGGATCTGATCCCAGACTGGTTGCTGAAAAAAATGATTCAATCCTGTGTGCCACTCAGTCCGGCAGTGTCTGCTGATGAGGAGGAGCTTATTTGTTTCTCTATAAAACCGGAAAAATATCATGTGCACTGGAGATTTGTTAAGATTATAACAAGGGACAAGCCCCCCCCTTTTTTTGTTTTTTTGTTATTCACTTAGCTTCCACCTCTGCTGCTGCTACCTGGCATCTGAACACTTCATTGTGTCACCACATGTTGTACCCTTTAATTGTGAGACAATTGACAAATTACAAATGACCATTTGGCATTTTGGTGACTTGCTGCTAATTTAAGTAGAGTACGAGGGAGGCACCAGGCGGTGGGTCGGTCAGGCTCAAGCAGCCCGCAGCAGTTTTGGATTACGCTACTTGTAAATAAAGCATGTGTACATTTTTGTGGATAATATCTCAGCTCCAGCATGCTGCCTTTTAAATTCATGACTCTTGATTCAGTCCTGTTCTGGACTGCTGGGATTGTCTCTAGCGCCCCCTGCTTTGGAGAGAGTCACACTGCATTCGGCACACTGCAGCAGCCTTAAGCCAATACGGCTCACTATAAAAATATAACGGTTGGGGATTCCTGAGGGAGTCGCAGTAATCCTTTGGGAACGAGAAGCTTTTCTCTGATGATGTCATGACCAGACTGGGATTGGGGATCACTCCCAGAAGCAGTGGAAGTGAGCAATCCCAGCGTCGTTGGGAGATGTGTTTCTGCAACATTCGTGTTACGTGAACGCCTCTACGTATGGGAGACAAAACCACAGACGGGGACACATTGTCCAGTGTGCTGACACTATTTCACTGCAGTGTTGTAGGCATAATACAGCACAAGCCCCACTATTCCTTTCAACAGCATATCAAACAACATGGAAAATATTGACCAGCAGATGGTTTAAAAGGTACTTCCCATCTCATGTCCTCCCTTCCCCTTCACCCTTTCAATATTATACATTATTGGCAACCATGTCTACTTACAATATACATATAAAGTCTGGCTGTTTTAAGGCACACTCTATAGATGATACATTTTGGCACTCAGACAGCACTCAGCATTTCAGTAAATTCTACAGCAAATGTGCGACAAAACAAAAGCTCGCAAGCTGGACGCCAACGTTCACTGCAGCTTTGGGTGGTGGTAATGCTATTACTGCCTAATATCAGGTATCAGCTAGCTAATACTAGGTTTAAGCAACTTATGAAATGAATCAGTTTCTCTAGACTTAAAAGCTTCAGGACAGTAATCTGGATAAACGCAGTGTCTATTAACCTTTAAAGCTCAAGAAAAATTTGCATCAGTCTACTCCTTCAAATGTACTTATCATTTCTAAGGTGATTTGTTTTGCAGTGTCAGTGAAATGATGTATCAGAAATCCTATAATATTCTCTTGCAAAGGTGCTAGGGGAAATTAAAACTAAATTAAAACAACATTTTGCCATCTTTTTTTAAAAAAAAATTTAAACAGCACTATTTCTCTGAGGTACAGTTGCACACAATTTTGGGAGAATGGGTTGTCCCAGACATCTTGGTACAGCTCATCTGTGGACTCAGACTGTCTCCGCTGATTCTGTTACCATCTGGTGCAGGACTCCCTGCTCTTCTTGTCGCTGAATGTTATTATTTAGCACTCTGGCTGCAGAATGAATGTTAGGCCAATCAGACACATCTCTGATGGTATTGCATGATGAATAATAATCTAAATATATAAAGTGCCTAAAACTGTTTTTCACAGTGCTGCAGGTCACCTAAATATAGGACACTGTTCCTATTGTGTAGGATACGTTGTTGGTTTTGTTACTGTTAAAATGTAAATGTGGTGATATGTGACACACCAGAAATATAGAGAAGTCCGATTTTTCTGGATTATTTATTGATTAAATTAAAGTCATTACTTTTGAGAAAAAGGCACTGCTGAGATTCGAACTCAGGATCTCCTGTTTACTAGACAGGCGCTTTAACCAACTAAGCCACAGCACCTAATGAGCTCAGACATATGTTCCAATTATAATATGGGAACGGAACAATAGATAGTGCTATGACAGTATTTCCAGATTTAAGTCAGCTGCGCTAATGTGTATATTTGTACTAACTAATGCAACATAAGGGTACACTTTAATCTGTTTAAAGTCCATGCCAGTACATGCTTCGTTTTCTCATTGTGTTGCTGCCCTCTAGTGCCTCTCTGTGGGAACTGTAGCTGTGCAGTTGCTAAATAGCTGTGCAGTTGCTGAACAAGTTAATGATGGGCAGAGGGAATATGAGTGCAGCAGAACTAAAGTCCATAGGAATGAAATACTGACAGATTTGTCATAAATGTAGATTACAGGTCGTGCTCTGTGGGAAAAACAGGGCACACTGCATGAAAAAACTGGAAAGGTATTACTGAGTGTTGTTCCATTTGAATTAAAGTCCCAGAATCAAACACTAATCTGTGTGTTTATTGGAAATGAATCGACACAATATGCCTTAGCCAGTGTGCACAACTTTTCTTCCTGTGTGCAGTGCTTTCTTTTTTCTTCTTTTAGTTGTTTTCATGAGCGATTTCAGGGTGAGGCAGCACCTGCTATTCCAACATGCAGCCATATTACAGTGTGTTAACCACCTACATTGACTTAACTGTGACTAAATGTTGGCAGATGGGTTTACATATTTAATAATATAAGATTTGGCCAAAATAAAATGTATTTTATGTGATAAACTTTGATTTGAATACTAAGCCGCTTACATATAGGTAAGAATTAGAGAAAATTTTGGTCACATTTCTAGTTTTTCTACCTTTGGCAAAGGTGACATCCTGTTGTAAAAGGAAAGAAATGAGCATGCAACGAGCTCCACAGCAGCAGTAAACCTTTGGGTTCTTATTTCCAATTGTCATTGGTGAAAAATCTAAAAGTGCTGGCACCATCTAAAAATACGTTGGTGTAAAAAATGTCCAAACCAATGAACATTGTTTTAACTAATATAGTCACGTAAATAAAGGCCTATAATGTATCGCCTGTCCTTTATGTGCCGAAGAGTGCCTGAAGAATGTTTTCTTTTCCTTCCTGATTTGATGAGACAAGAAGGCCAAACACAATTTGGAGATAATAATTCAGCCGCACTGTGAACAACTTCATGTCTTACATCATCAAACTGGGCAAACTATTTGGATGAACATTAAATTGACCAAAATATGCATGACTTTATTTTTTGGAAAACACAAGCTGCAGTGATTGCCTTATTGTGTAAAGTGCATAAAACCACGAAATATAAATTCAGATGCTTAAACCAGCACAGATTTTGAAATGATGTCATCCCTCTATTAAAAGAGAAACACGCCTCTCTCTCATGTACCATCAGTTAAACCACTGAGTGATCTCTTGCATGATGGTCCGGCCCAACACCCGCTGTCCCTATGCAAATATGAGGTGTTACTTCTATGGTAACCAAAACACATCGATTCTTAGTTTTAGGAGATTACACGCAATAAAAAGACAATTATGAATATTATATTTAATTTCTGCTAATAAAGCCACATAAATCCTACACGCTTAACCTTTAAATGCTGCTCCCTTCCCATCACATGCTATTTTTGAATGGCGCACATTGATGGTGTCAGTCTAAGCAAAACACATGATCACCTTCGGATTTCTCTTATGAATGAACTAAGAGCATCTTACTTGTTGAGCTATAGTAGACCGCAGTTTTGTCAGTGATCACTAGTAGATTTTTTGTTTGGTTGCTATTTTTTGTGTTGATGACGTCTCATTACTGGCATGGACAGTATAGAATGCCTGTACGATGCAGGAAGCTCAGGCTTCATATTCGGGCCTGTTTGATCAGCCTGTGTGTTGGTGCTGCGGATGTGATTCGATGTGGGTCACACTGTGGGGGATCATGGTGGGATTTGGAGGCTAACTTTTTCTTTTTTTTTTTTTTTTGCTGTGAATTATCGCAAACTGATCTTGGTTTCAAATCATCCTGCATGCATTCATGTGCAAAACTGATGTATTATTTAGATGGCACCCGTACGTATGTTTATATAGATCTGCTACTGAGCAGAAGGGCCAGGCATATCAATAGCATAATGTTAGCACCTTATCAGAGGCCTGTTTCTACACATCACTAACGAACCTACTGATTGCTATGATTATGTGAACAGGCTAAACCAATATATATATATTTTTATATACTGTACATCATAATCCGATTTAAAGGTTGTGATACAGCAGGACTGTAATTTAGCTGTCAACAGAGGCTAAATAGGAGGGAGGGAGGAGGGGGGGGGGGTCCGTTCCAGTATTAACACAACCGATCAGAGATCAGTTCAGCTAAAAGCTGTCGAAGAAAGCCACAGCAATCTGGTTTTGATGGATGGCCTCGTCAAACTAGAAAAAAAAAAAAAAAGAAAAAAAAAAGCAGGTTTGGCAATCAACCGACATTCTCGCCTATTCCACCCATTTATCCCACCACATCCCCCCCCACCCATCCTCCTCCTCCTCTCTCCCTCTCAGTAATACGTAGCGCACACACACACACACACACACACACACACATACTCTTATACGAGTGGAAACCAGACACCATCCCAATCGGACTTTTTGATCCGCGTATCAATGTATCGGAGCATCGATCGGGCGGTTTGGCTGATTTTGTGTCTTACCGGAGAGCGAGAGCAGCAGCAGCAGCAGCGCGCTCACCAGCTGGACGCCGGAGCTCCTCTCCTGCGCGGGGGAAGACATCTTCTCTCCTTCTGCTTACAAAAAAAAAAAAAAAGGACCGTTATATCTCTAGAAAAAAAAAAAAAGTGTAATAAAATTAATAAAAAAAAGAGCAGCAAGTCTGCCCTTGGCGTGTGCGTTAAAATGCTTAAAAAACAAAAACAAAAAAAACACCTGTATTTTTTTGTTTTTTGTTTTAGAGGCAGGACATGGCTGGCAGTGTCTGTAGCCTTATGACGGTTGATCTTGTGGTTGTCGGTTTGTTGTTGGCGGCGGGCGGAGGCGGGAGAGCAGCGCAGAAAACTTAAGTAAAATGGAGGGTAGCTACCTTCCTTTTGCAGATTGGTCAGAAACAAACAATTTGTAATAGGTGGATATACTAGAGAGCAAGAAATCAGCTCCGAAGAAATAATACAATCAGATCAACTTAAACAAGAGGGAATAAGCGATAACGAGCCAATTCAATAGAAGGAACATAACAAACACTCTGTTTCTGTTTCCTTCCATTCATGGACACCAGGGTCTGTTGGAGAACCATGTCATTTTGACGCTAAACTATCTCAAACCTACAGCTTGGCATTTTTTTTAATTTTTTTTTTTTTTTTATCCTACTGCAATTTTAAGATGACAGACATATTCATATAATTGTAGGAGCAAATGGGAGCATCAACTTTAAAAATAAAAAATATGAAAACAAAACTGAAATAGATTACCCTCTCTGATTCAAACCAAAGGTAAAAGTACCAAAAAATAAGGTTGTTTGGGTGAGAATACGCTACTGAGAGGAACCAGGCTGCCGTGCAGGCAAACAAAAAATTAAACAGAGACCATCCCCAGCCGCCCTCTTTCATTCCACTCCATCCATCCGTACTGGGTGGGAGGCAGGAGGAGAGGATATTGAGAAACACCAACTGGTAGCCACTGGTATAACCTTTCCATTCATCTTTTCACCTGTTGCTTATTGGAGGAAAAGAGGGGAGGCTAACAAAACAAGGGTGGGGTATGTTTGGTGAAGCATTTTCAGAAAAAAAATGTGTGATGTCAGGATAGAGATTGATTTAAAGGGGGGTGTGTGGGGGGGGGGTTAATTCACTGTTACAGACCTACAGGTTTTCCTTTATAGTCCACTTAAAGTATCTATTATGCCTGTGGGCTGATAAAGTCTGTTTGATGATGGTACCAGCAGACATACAGACAAACGGCAGACTTTGTGCCTGTTAGATTGTTAGCATGCGGATATCATTATTTCTGCTGCCGGCCTGTTTTATTTATTATTGCATTTTGAGTTAAACACTTTTTTTTTTTTTTCTTTTTTACTATTTTGATACAACTAAAAGCCTGTGCATACGAGCTGAAAAAAGTTTCTTCATTTACAAATAAAAGACACGCAGCATCAACACAGGGAAAGTGACGTCACACCGTGTTAACACTATGGGTAACGCGCCATGTTAAGAGGATCCCGCTACCCACCTGTTGGTGAGTTTGAACAGGGGCCCTGCACACAATCCCTAGACTGTATAAACAAGTGGATGAAAGTTCCAGGTCTGACGAGTGAGGCCAATACACAGGTTCCTTTAACTGTAATACCAATGAGGGCCTCTCGGGGTTGGTTCCAAAAAGCCTCTGGCTCCATAGACTCCCATTCAACTTCTATTATGAAATACAAAGTCAATAATTTTTTTCCCACAAGCCATAATAGTGTCATTATCTTGAGTCACTCCTTCTTATTAGTCTTCTGGCAGTTCATCTGAAAAAAATTCCATCAATCAGTAGATATTAGGCCTCAAAAAGCAGTATTTTTGAGGGCGTGTGTGTTTGATTGACAGGCCTGTGGTGCAGTCAGGTTTCTACTATAGGTGGGCGGGGCGTAGTGTCCTTGGTTTCCCAGTCAGATCGATTCAGATGCATCGCACGCTCCTCCCCAGCTCGTCCGAATATGGTCAGTTCTGGTTCCAAAACAATGGGTGATGTCACTGTTGGTTGCTGCTTGGGAGAAACAGACTGGGGACCTGTGGTGGGTGAAGGGAGAGACACGAACACAAACACAAGGGACCGTAGATGAGAAAAGAGAGTGAAACAGGGACTGGACAAAGAAAGAGACAGAAAGACCCCCACTGAGACACACAGGGACCCTGGTCTGGTAGGTAGGAAGAGTGAGACAAGGAACAAAGACAAGGAGAATCCGGACAAAACAATGAAAGTGTCATAGAGTTTGCTTGTCTCTGTTAAACATGTTGTTTGATACAGGGGTTCGGGGAGCCCACATCTTTATTGCAACTATTTGACAGCACAGTATAATGTCCTATTTTTCTCCTGAAGATGCTTGAAGAAGGTTATGATGATGTGCATTACCATGACTGCGTTATATTGTAAAACATTTTATCTCGGCTGGAAAGAGTTTCTCTTCTTAGCGCTAAGTGTTTGTTCCATGGAGCTGAACGTCAGCACTCAGTATGAAGGGCCTCGCCAGCATTTGTACTCAATACCAACAACATAACCACAACAATATTATTCATTGTGATAACTCTTGCAACACATTCAAGCATTTAGGAGACAATATTGATTGGTTATGAACGTTTGTTTCCAGAGCTACAAGAATAATGTGAACTTTTGAAACTAAAATTGTTAAAGTAAATGAACAAAATGTTATACAAAACATTTTGTTCTCTTTCTGTGTCTTTCTGCAGAGAGAAGAACTATTGCTCTAAAGAATGGCCTTTTGTTGCTAGGCACCAGGGATATTAGTCTCGGCTTTTACTGGCTGTTGCTGACTTTATACACATCAAAAGGTAAGATATCTATTAAGGTAAGATATTTCAAAAGTCTCACATATAGTTTTAATTACAGGTTAAAAGGTTTATAACTGTATAAAAACAAAAACAAAAAATGTTTCCTCCCTTGGGAGTCTTCAGCTGTGCTAAAACCTAAAAAGAAATCTATGAACATATATTCAACTATACACTACTCACTGAAAAGCTATACAGAGGTAACAAAAATGTGCAACCGTGGCAAATAAAATGCAACCAGAAATGACGTTTATCACCAACTGCGACTGTGAGTAATAGCTGATAATCAGCTGACACAAGCACAAAATGTTGAGACCTTTATTCCATTCAAGCCAGTCAACCATTTCCAATCAGCCAAGTCCACGGCTTAGTAAGTTTAACCAGGGAAAAATATTTAGCTTTATGATAGACTCAAACCAATCAATCACTCATCAGTGACCTTTGTATTAAGTCAGTAATTAATTTTTTTTTAATCATAAAATCTGGAAAAATATGACAAATAGATATTGCTGTTAGTCTAGTGTATTACTTGAGCGGCACCAGTGAAAAACCCACTGCACAGGAAATAATGGCAGCGAGGCATAAACTCCGCTTTTTGGTCCTGTCATCAGTCTACCTGGAAACGCAGGACTGTGCGGATAACTGGTAACGAGTATATTTTAAATCTAAATACTTGTTGCCATAATCCCACCATGACTTCTTGAAACATCACAAGCTGTACTTTGAAGTCAAGCATTACCGAACTGGCCCTTCGACTTGTTGACTGTTTGAACAAAACTTAAACTTGGAAATGTTTGACTTAACAAGCTCACAAAGAAACACGTGAACTTACCGTTAGTTTTAAGATAAACTGTCTAATTCGGGGAGGATGAGCAGGCCCAGCCCGGGCTTGATCTCCACTGAAGGACCAAACCTGGGGTGCTTTTCACAGCCAACTACAAACCAGAGTAAGAACACAGTAAGTATAACAGTATGAGGTAAGTTATGATACATTATAGTGTTTAGAAGGTGCAAAGGCACCTAAATATAAGGCGCATCTATAATCCTTCCCTACTTTGCAAGAGAAAATAAGTGGTGTAAGAATGTATTTGTTTCACCGTTTTTTGTGTTCAATTTAGACACAATTCTCTTCATACTGATTACAGGCTACAGTCAAGTTCTCTCGGTTGTGCCGACAGGTTTCCTGTTCAGTTATTCCTAAAAAAAAAAAAAAAGGAGCAGGTAGATGTTGAGATCGGTCACTCACATTTTTTGGGGATTTCATCAACATACAGTAAATGTACCTGCTGACACAGACACACCTTACTGCCTGCCACCTGAGGAGTTGAGTGAAATTGAGAAAGAAGAGCGATGTTAAAGAGGGACCATAGTTAGTTGTGTAACAGCATTTCAGATTAGCACATCATGGTAAGTAGATTTATTTATTTTGTGGCGTTGACACTGCACAGGTATAAAATCAACTGGTATCATTGGTTGTACTAACTGGACAGCCTGGAAAATGTGGTGGAGAGGAGGACGCTGAACAAACTATTGTCCATATTGGATAATCCTGTCCACCTTCTCCACCACCTGCTGCAGGGACAGCGGAGCACTTTCTCTAAAAGATTCCTCCAGCTCCGCTGTCACAAGGATAGATACAGGAGATCATTCCTGCCCACTGCAATAAGACTGTACAATAACTCACCTCTGGCAAAATCCATCACAGTACAATAACACTGTTGACTGTGTTTCTTGGTTTGTTTGTATATAATATATATAGATATATACTGTACTGTATATATGTTGACTGTGTTCTTGGTTTGTTTGTATATAATATATATAGATATATAATGTACTGTATAAACTGTGCATTTTATATTTATATTTTTTACTGCTATTTACTGCTATTTTATTGCTTTTCTATTATTACATTCTATTCTATTATTTTATTCTATTATTTCTACTATTATCTTATTGCTTCTGTATGCTGCTGTAGCGAAAAAAAAATTCCCCTCGGGGATTAATAAAGTAAATACCTGCCTACCTACCTACCTACCTACCTACCTTGTAATTATTCAAAGGGTGAGTGTGTTGGTTAAAATACACAATGTCTTCAGTAAAAGTAAATTATAGGACATAATTTCACCAGATCTTTGTATCGTCTATCCACGCAAATGCAGAAAACACACTCATACATAAAGAAGTACGGCTGTGAATGTATTTCTCTCTGGCTCCAGTAGAGGGTGCTGTGACTCCATGGTTCACACAGCAATGCTTTGACATAGAATTGCCATCATCAACTATCAAGTTATTCATTTGACTTCTTTCAGAGCAAACTTACTATACAAGTTTTCTTGAGCTTTTTAAGGACCAGAGATAAAATACTCCTTAAAAGTAAAGACAAATGGAGCTTTAACTGAGTGAGTTGGTTTATGGTGGAATTAAATGGTCTTGGCTAGTTTTCCCTAATGAATTTCCCGAATAATTACAGACACAACTAGATTGCTACGGTGATTTGGGGCTCTTTTAACAGACCGGCAGTGAGCTATGTCACAGTTTTAGTGTAAATGGAGAGGAATACTCCCCTTAAAGTGCCACTAATCTTCATTACAATTCATCATTATTATCAGGATTTATTTTGTTATTCTAATAAAAATTTCTGTTTTACTTGTAAAGTCTTTTTTTGGGGGGGGAATCAAACAGATAGAAGCTGATATTATTTCCACACAAGTCCCCTAAATTTAGACCACAGTAGCAGCTAAGCAGGAGGTATGATCGTACACTGATGGTCCTCCAGGTGAGCTCAGAAGTCCACGGGTGTGCCACGGAGATACAAGCTCCACTGAGTTTGTTCAAATGTTTGATTGACAGCTCTGTTTCCCTGCCTTCCTTTCTCATCTTGTCTTCCACACACGTCCAACTTGTCCCTCGCTTCTGACACCCCAGGCTCTTTGATCAGTCCACATGTTTGTACTGCACTGCAGAGAACTACTGAAGACTCGAGCGAGAGGAGGAGAGAAAGAGAAGAAAAGGGGAGGATAGAGAGAAAACATTCCATCTCTTTGTTTTTCTCTCTGTGGCATCTTGCCTGATGGGAGTGAAGCTCTTTGAGGAGAATTTGAGAGCTTAACACTGGTGTGTGTGTGTGTGTGTGTGTGTGTGTGTGTGTGTGTGTGTGTGTGTGTGTGTGTGTGTGTGTGTGTGTGTGTGTGTGTGTGTGTGTGTGTGTGTGTGTGTGTGTGTGTGTGTGTGTGTGTGAGAGAGAGTGAATTTGCGTTTGTGTGCACGCGCGGGAGCCCGGGAGACCATGACAGTCTCTCTCTTGTTGACTTCTAAAAGTCCTCCAGTGGCCTGAGACATGACGCTGCGCCACGTCCTCAAATAACCATAAGGATGTGAGGATGAAAACACAAAGAAGAAAGCAAAACAGAGGAAGTGAGTAAAAAAAAAAAAAAAAAGAAAAAAAAAAGGAAACTGGGAAGACATTTTTTTAAAACACACAACAAAGAATTCATTAGAGCGAGATAAGCAATACGAGCGAGACTCAGTGCAAGAGACGGAAATAAAGACAAATGAGAACAAAGGTAAAGCACAGAGGTAGAGAAATGATAAAAGTGAAGACGTTCAATGGGATAGGGTGTGTCATTCATCTGTCAAGGTGACAAGAAGTGCAGCTGCCACTTTCCTTCACTGCACATGCTGCTGCTGATATATTGACTCTGTGTCTTCCCGAGTTCAAGCTGCGGTTAACTCCCCAGTTTGGCGTGGCTGTGGGTGAGGCAGTGGAGGCCCTGCAGGTGATGTGAAACATCACAACAAATTCCTAATATGTTCAATGCCACAGTGGGACCTGTTTTTGATGCTCGTTCTTTCTGTTCTTGCAATGACGCAGATCCAAGAAAAAAAAAAAAAAAAAAAAAGACACAATACATTTATGTGCAATAAAACCACCTCGGTGCACCTCATCCAAGAGAGAGAGAGGCCACATTTGGATTTATGCTAATCTGGGGTGAAGTGGTGAGTTATCGTGTTTTGAGTTCCATGATGTCCTCCATCCATCCTTGAGGCAAAGTAGTCGAAACCACAGCAACTGATATCATTATCATTGGTGGAAAATTAGCTAACTGTCCCATTTTTTTCCCCCTCTTGAATGCTATTTAAACTTTGCTGTGATTTAGTGAGAGTGCAGCAGGCAAATGTCGCGGCCGTTCTGTTTTACACTTTTATTTCAAGTATCGTAGGTAAATAAAATCGGGAACTGTTTTGACAATTGTGGCGCCATTTGGAAACTTTTCTGCCACTCAAGTTGACAGTTTAGTTTAGTCATTCCCTAATATTTTAGCCTTCAGAAATGCTCCAATGCGTTGGTTTTTCAAATGTAACCTCAAACTGAACAAGTACAAGGGGGCTCCAGTGACATAAAAAACACTCTGTCGTGGTCATTGTCCGGGCCGAACGCGAGTCCAAATACGAAATGGCAGATAATTGATTATGCGAGAGCTTTATTCGAGGCTCCATCCATCCTGTTCGTGGAAACCCTCTGACCCCCCCTTGATGTCAGTTGCATCATCCAGAATTCAGGTTGTCCAATCCTGAGTCCTTTTTAATTTTTTTTTTTTTTTTTTTTTTTTAGCTCTATTTGGCATTAATTGGCTCATTTTCATATTTCCCCCCTTGCATCTTATTTCCTACACATCAATATGGGACAAATGGGCCCCCTGAGGCGTTTTGTATGTCGACACGCTTGCCCCTCCAAGTGGCACATCAGTTCCCGACACCATTGAAGCTTTGCCAAATGTTCACTACAATGTCACCACAGTAACTTTTTGCCGTGGCACATTGACGTCTTCATTTTGACTGGCAAAGGGAAACTCTTCTCTTCTCTTCTCTTCTCTTCTCTTCTCTTCTCTTCTCTTCTCTTCTCTTCTCTTCTCTTCTCTTCTCTTCTCTTCTCTTCTCTTCTCTTCTCTTCTCTTCTCTTCTCTTCCTTGTGATCCTGGGTAGAGCAGAGGATAGAGGCTCAATCAAATATGAAGCTCACCCTGTTTGTGCTCCATTCTTTTAAATCTGGCCCCAAAGTAGAGGGATCTAATTACTCGTCTGCTATGAAGCGAGGGTAAAGCCAGGACACCCTAGCTTCGTCAGTTTAGCAGAGAACTCGTACAATGTTTCATTTTCTACACTTTGTAACAGCGGGAAGTAAAAGCTCAATCTTTTTAATGGTGGGATTCCAGTAAGCCCAATTTACTGTATTGTAAAACATCAAGATAATCGAATGGCTCTTTAAAGGATATAAAATAGATTACGCAACCAGATCTCCAGCATCCAGATAATGAGGACTACCTAAAAAAAAACGTGCGTAAAGCTACAGAGCCGTTATCTCTATACAATGATGCATGCAGGATAGAAAGAGAACACCGCACTGGCCTGATGCGTGCATGTACAGTATGCACGATAGACTCATACACATACAGTCATGTACCAATAAACACACAAAATGCCCACAGTCTTTGCTGAGGGATTTACAAATTAACCAAACTCCCTCTTCAAAAAACTCTGCATCTATCAAAGAGGTCTCAGCAGGACTTGGCCAGCGCTCGTCTCTTCATCTCTTTCTTTGCCTGCGTCGTCCTTCTTTACTCTCCTCCAGGGATTTCTTTTTTTTTTTTTTCAACAAAATTCAAAGTGAAAGGATTTTAGAGGCTAACATTCACAGCTTTGTTTGGAGATTAGTCAAGTAGAATAAAGACGATGAGTGTGTATGTGCGTGTGCGAACAAGTATGTGTATACTGTGGCCCTTTGTTGACAGCTGATCCAGAGTTAATGTGATAATGACAAGCAGAAATGCAATTTGTTTCCGAGGGAGCTGCATCGTTCAGCCATTATGGGGGGTTAAAAGGTCCACAGCAAAGCAGCATCAGGAAACTGTACCATCAGCATTTAGTATTTACGGCCCATCGCGGTGACATCACCACACATTATATCACTTACCTCTGCTTTGAATGTTAGTCTGCCAGTTTACTCCTCCGTTTCGACCTGTTTGTCATTCATACTGTTCAAATCTGGCTTTCTCTAAAGGACTATTCCTCTAAACGTCTATTGTGTGGGTGGAAAGTAACTCATGCCAATTGGCAACACATTGGTATTTAGTGGTAGGTGGCAGCTACTGTCAGCTCGGATTCTCAGCAGGTGCAGTGGATTCAAATGAAGATGAAAGAAAAGACAGAAAAAGACCAAGAGTGTCCATAGAAAACTTCTCAAACCACTTCTGCAGCTCCCCACAGAAAACACACATGAATTTCACATGTGCAAAAACTGATGCGATCACAATCATACGCATGTGATTGTGCACGTGAAACATGTATTTTTCCCGTTGGAAAGGTGTGGTTTTGAAATATTTTCACGGTGTAATGTGTAATGCCCAATTCCCACGTGAAAACTTTTCCCCATATTTTCCCCGTGTTATCATATGTTGCAACATGTGGTAGACGTGTCATACATGCGATCACGTGCTCCATGTGAAAAACATGAGAAACGTACGTGTTTTTTCCACAAGGGGCATAAACCACTTCTCTGCTATGTTCAAAAACAATCACTGTGTCTCAAAAAAATGGATAACTATGCTACCTGTGGAGGAGCTTCAGTAGTGTGACACCAAGTAGTGTATTTGGCTATTTGGCTTGTAGTGTCTTTGGCTAAATCAGTGGCTTTAAAGAGTTGTAAAATATGTTCATCTTCAAAATGGGGCAGCACTTCTAAAGAGGTTCAAAAGCACTGATGATGATAGCGAGGCCTTCTGGATAGCAGTGTTACAGTAATTACTTGATTGGATCATACAACCATACAACTTGTAAGTAAGAGATACTGTGTTAAGAAGTATTAAAAAAATATACAGAGCACTCAAAGTTTCCACCACAGTGGTGTGAACGCAGTCCTGACAAATGAAACATTCGTACAATGAACATTTTGCAGCAAGCTTTCTCATGCTGATGTCCTTTCATTTGCCTCCTTCCCCGGAACATGAAAGCAGAAGTAGAAGCCTTCATTATCTGGATAATGATGGCTTTTGGCTTCCTTTGACTGAGTAACTTTATTAATCACAGTAAAAAATGATGTCTGATGAATTTTGAAAGATGTGTGCGCTTGCACACAAACACACGGATGCTGAAAGGTGTAGTCCAAACCACTAAAAATGTTGAGGAAAAATATACACACAGCCTCAACATGCCGGGAGGGTCAGACAGTAATTAAAAAAGTGCTGTGTTCTTGGAGTCACAAGGTTGCAGTCGTCTGTAGTCCGGAGAAATGCATAATGAGAACCAAAGAGCCGCAGACTAACCTTCACTTGCCTTCTGTTTCGTTTAACATTCTGTCAAACACCCTTTATTCTATGCTGAAATCTCATCAGTGCTGATTGATCCACAATTACATTTGTGATTTTCAGCTTTTTCTCTCAAGCAGCTAGAAAACCTGAAAATTTTATTTTGTTAAGATTTTTTTTTCTTTTATGTTGTGTTCAAAATTGGCTTTACTCATGTATAATGCACATCATATCAACAGTGCTGTCATAATAATGAGGTTAATAATACTAAAGAGAAGACAGAACAAGGAAGAACAGACCTCAAAACTATTCCAAAACACACGTAATACTTTGCATGGAAACATGACCACGATGTCTCCATCTGAAGCCGCAGGGGACTCAGATCGAAAATTCATGTCGCTTTTGCTTTGAAGAGAACAGATTGTGTTTTTCCACCACTAATGGTGGGGGACTGATCGACTATATGGAGCAGAATTTTAATTTTATGACCAAATGTCCACACTGTAGGAAATGCTTAGCTGGAGGGGGATCAGGAATCTTTTCTACTGATGCTACCGCTTTGTTTTACCCACATTCAAACTATCAGAAACCTTTTTACTATTGTACATATGTTCTATTTGTACATATTTTCTGTCTATATTGAGTCTATATTGTCCACATATTTGGACGAACTATATTTTGATGCTTTGGCACCATTGTTGGTTTTCTTTTTTACGTTTATGCCAATAAAGCTTTTTGAATTTGAATTTGAATTTGAATTTGAATTTGAAATTGTATTGGCTGTGATAAAAGTCCCCGATAAGGTCATGTTTCTTGTTTGGTCATGTTACTTTATGCACAAAACAAAACAAAAAAAAGGTAGCCTGGGTTTGTAACTTCTACTAATAGGTATTACTCATGATAGCAACAATTTATCTTTTCTATGATGTCCCAGTAAAACAGCTCAATGGAATTCAACCATCATTAATTTTACTATTCACAGCTGTGATTTTTCCTCCTGTGAGAGTGAAAACAACTTCTCTTAATCTGGTCTGGTACAGCAACTCTCAAAATTCCGAGACCACCAGTAGAGAGACTGCTGTTTTGCATTGTTTCAGACAAATTTTTCATCACAAATGACAATATCCTCTCACAAACTGACAAATGTCCATGAAAATTCTGAACATCTCATTATTGAGTCTGCCCCCCTTTTTGCTTTAATGATAACATGCATTAAAGTCGGCACGTGCTCCACATATTTCCTCTTTGTTTTATATGTCGGAACGTTTCTAAATCCTCAAACTTTCCCATTATTTCCGAGTTTAAGAGAAGGACAGATTTTTGATCTGGTGTCCGAACCCACTGTCAGGGTATATAATGCTATCAAGTCAAAACATATATAAACATGTGTACGTTACACGTTACATACAGTATGGATTTGGCTTAATAACCTTGCTACAGCTTCTGATATGGTTACTGTCACACTGGTATCTCCCAGTTGGCCCTCATATTTTCTCTAGCTTTCAGTTTTTATTGCCTTCTGTTTTTTTTCACACCAAGTTAACAGGACCAGTGTGTATGACTGATTCTTTGGCTCAAGATCTGATAGATAGAGCTCCTCCAGCATGTTTGTATTCTCGCCTTTCTATAAAAGCACTGATAACATGGTCCAGGGTGATGGCAAGTGGGAAGGGACATGCTGCAACACTCTTGGGAGCAGAGCTGGGCAAGTGTGCCCCACTTAGTGTTCTGCCAGAACAACTCTGACAGCATGTTAATGCTCGTGAGACGACGGGTGCCAATACTCTACCGTGTATTAAGGTTTTCCTCTAGAGCAGATGCCATATGTTCGTTTCTGCCACAGCCTCATGTTTCCTTCCCTTTCAGATCGCCTTAAAGGGACCCAGTGCAAATGAGGGGAAAATCAACAGACTTTTCCTCAGCTCTCTGTTGCTGATGCATTTCTGTGTTCAAAAGCCAGCACAGTCAGAAAAAGCACAGTCTTAACGGAAATAAATAAATAAGAAGAAACACCGCCATTCTTTTTTTCCCCCTTCACTGTGAAAGCACACTATTTTTACATTCGTAGTGGCCACATATTTTTTCTCAAGAAATGGATTTCCATATTGCAGATGATGTTTGGCAAATATCACAATTCTTTACTTATAGTGGAGGGATGAAACTTTTTCTTCTGGAATGTTTGTATACCGGATCAAACGCAAGATGGAGAGCTGAAACTAAATACAAAATAAGTGAAAAAAATAGTTTGTTCTCAAAAATAAAACAAAAAATGTGCACATTTATTTGGTGTCTCACTGCCTTTATTTTCTTGTTATCATTGTTTTTTTTTTTTTTTTTTGGAAGCGAGTATAAGTGTGACGGTGAAAGTGAATTTTGTTTTTTAGCAGAAAATCGCACACTTCTGCAGTTGGTTTTTAAGACAAACTTTACTACGTATTTTCAACAACACTCAATGATCAACGTATCGCGGACAGCGAGTGCACGATGATGTGATATAATACTCACACAAACCAAATGTCATCCATTAAATGTGTTCATTACAAATAGAACTGAAATATCAACTATATTCATGTTCCTTTCAACAAACTTGTACCTGGGGTGGGGTTGTTTCAACAAATCCAGCACTCCTGTTTCTCAGTTATGGCGGAGAGCAATGTCTTGTTGAAGAACCCCACATTGGCATTGCCTAGCAACAGTGTTTTTATGACTTAACCACTTGAATGCCAAGCATACGGTGCACACGACTTTTTTGTTTGTGCGTGTGTAGAATGGTGCATGTAAAATGTTTTTCATTTTTACAAAATCAAAAACAATAAATCATACAATTCACTAGTACAGAATTGTCTTGTGGTGGCACCTCTTCACTTTCACCATAGGCCTTCTTTACAGAAGCATTTCCACATGACCATGGTAAAAGTGTAGATGTTAATAATAAGAATAAAGATGGCTGAATCATCTGCTGCTTTAGTTATGGTTTTGCTCATTATGAGTTCACTCACAGACTACCACGGCTTACTGTGACACAGAAATAGGACAGTTACATTGTTCATGTTATTAGTAATACTGTATGTGTTGTGACAAAAGCTTGTTGCTCTGCTGGCCTTTCCCAGGAATGTTGCAGCTATGGTTGACAACTCAGACTTCACACTTACATATGTGACCTCAGCAGTGACCTGACACTCTTTCTACCACAGGTAAAGATTTATCATATCACATTCCTCTTACAGTAATAAATCCTCACAGTCTCTGTATGTCTTTCTGTCTCAGCATTTGCTGTCTCTTTTTCATTAATTTTTCATTTTTCTTTGGTTCTCCTCCTCACATCTCTTTCTCACTCTCCAGTACAGTATCAGGTGTTGATTTTTTTTTTTTTGCCACCAGGTCTCCAACCCTGTACAATTACTGGTGCTCATTTTTATCCAACATTATCCCCATATGACCCAAACCGACTTGTTTTGGATTCCATTTTGTTCCACAAGATTTTCCCTGGCAGCTCATAATAAAGAGAGGGATGACTTTGTTTACTCAGTTTATCAATTTATCCATCAGACTCCATTTGCTTTTATTTTGAGGATGGATTTACTTTTCCTATCAATCTCTGTCTTGCTCCCTCTGTCTCATACTTTTGCACTCTCTCCCTCGCCCTGTGTGTTTGTGTGTGTGTGTGTGTGTGTGTGTGTGTGTGTGTGTGTGTGTGTGTGTGTGTGTGTGTGTGTGTGTGTGTGTGTGTGTGTGTGTGTGTGTGTGTGTGTGTGTGTGTGTGTGTGTGTGTTTTTGTGTTCCTCTCTCTGCCTCACTGTTTCGTGGTCCGGTGTTTATCAGGAAGAAAAAAATCTGCCATAACACAGCAATAAATGCTTCCTTTACATGAAATCCCTTCACCCCTGTCTTGTGTAATTGTATCACGGTTTCAGTTTGTGTGTGTGTGTCAGTGAATGAAACAGAGTCCTTGTTGGTGTTTCCCCGATAACAGGACTGGCCTCTGTTTTATTAAAGGTTAAAGTGTCGTTATTTTTTCTCACTGATGTTCATCAGTTGTTAAAAGGTACATTGTGCAGTTATCATCAACTTGTAACATGTAGAGAAGTCAGCTATTTACATGTAAATGCATTCACTGACAACATGCCTCACTTATCAACAATGTGTTTGTATAGTTTTGTGCATATTGTAATTTCTCCACATAGGATCTGTTTTATGAGTATTAGTTTCTTCCTTCTTCCTTCTGTCTCCATATTGTCTATCTTCTTTATTATTACTGGACAAGCCACATGTCAAATAAACTTTTTGGCTGAGTGCAATATAATTTATTATCATTATCTCAGGCTTTCACCTAGAAGACATATAGCGTAAAGTGGTACAGTATGGTAATGTGCAAAGAGTCATTGCAACATTATTTCAGGCATGCTTTGAGCACATGGGACCACATCACTCACACTGCTTGAATGACCTACCTTGTAGGCCATTGTGATAATGCATGAAAACATTTAAATCAGAGTCATTGTCATGTGTCTGTCACATTAGTGCACACTGAGAAATGCCTGCTCCTGAGATGCTAAAGGACCTTTTCTTTTTTTAAACTACAGCATATTAGTCGTGTTGTCTTGCATGTTTTTCACATTTATCTTCCTTATATGCTACTTTTTGTTGACAAGGTCGTATGGAAAGAAGTGATTGAACATATTTGTCATTGTCAGTGACTTTCTGTATGTAAGGAAGCTTAGCCTGTACATGAACAAGCAGATGGATGAAGAACAGGTGAGATATATTAGTGTTCATTGCGTGATGTATGGGTGGGTGCATGTTATAAATATGAATGTACCTGTTCATATGAATAGCTATACATTTCAAACCTGTTCAACACATTCTTTAATAGATTAGGTCCCAGGACTTTTCATATATCCAATACTGTATGCAGTTATTTTTCATGTAACTTTCTAGGAATGTTGAAAAATAAAGTATGAATTGAAACTGAGAAAAAGTAAGAGCAACATATCTAAATTAAATACAGTTGTATTTGCTTATTAACTTTGTCCTAAAAAAAAGACAATAGTAATGTTGAATGTGAAAATCCCTCACTGAGAAGATGCAACACAGAAGGCCTTCAATCATCATCCATGACTAGTTTGTCTCTCTCTCACAGTTTAGTGTCTCACCATATTCAGCTGTATCATTACATTAACTCTACCTCCCACATCCTCCAGTTGGTATTACCATGTATATATTTATGACTTCATTTTTGTTGTTTCCCTCTCTGCCTGGGCAAACCCAGACTGTAAACCTTATCAAACATTCTGTCTGATCAAAACCTATGAATTATGAATAGAGGAACAAACAAACGTACATGTGTGTGTGTGTGTGTGTGTGTGTGTGTGTGTGTGTGTGTGTGTGTGTGTGTGTGTGTGTGTGTGTGTGTGTGTGTGTGTGTGTGTGTGTGTGTGTGTGTGTGTGTGTGTGTGAGAGAGAGAGCGATAGAAAGAGAAGAAAAAAGAAAAACAGACAGGGAAAAAGATTGAGTCTTATCAGGATTAATGAGTTATGATAATGAGAACAAACAATTGTTTGATAGTAGAAAAGGAAACCCTGCAGATATTTTCAGATGAGTGCGTAAGTAGAGAGAAATACAAAAGGCATGTGTTTTGTGCCCTGTCTTTGCTTTGAGCAAGTTTTATGATCTGACTATGCTGTCTGTGTGTGTTCACATTTGTCTTGAAATTAAATGTACTGTAAGTCTGTGTATTTACACTACATTTGTCATTGTTACCATTTTTATTTGCCACATCCTCAGATTATGATTATTTGACCAAGTCATTTATTATTTGCATTCAAATACATTCAGTAACCAGGAGCCTCATTAATCACCCATGCATGTGTATAGTTTATAGTCTAATTAATACGCATAATCTGTTTTATTACATTACATTTAGAACTATTCACAAACAACCATAGTACAGTTCTCATTCAGTACAGTTCCTAAATTACTATTTTGTGTTCTGCTGATCTTTAATTGGATGTCACGTACATTTTTAAAGCATCTGACAATCACCTGTCCTTAAGCAGTGTCTTTTTTTCAAATCTTTGGACAAGCTAAATGTCAAATGTGCATTTTGGCTCAGTGGAATTTCATTTATTATGGTGTAATCTTTGTATGTACTGTGAACATAAATTATTGAAATTATTTCAAAGGAGAAAATTGACAATATTTATACTGCTTTATTTAACATGTGATTTGGGGCAGCAACTCTTTTTTGCACCATCAGCTTTTCAGCACAGCTTAAATCTGAACATTCAGTTGATGTTCAGTGTTCCTCTGCAAAGCATTACTTCAGGTATACCTTATCCACATGCAAATCAACGATCCTATAATGTTTTTTCTTAGTTTTGATAAACATTTTTACTTGATCTGCATAGCTAATGAACCAGACAACAATCCTTTGTTATTGTTTTGTTTTGTTTTTTGGCAATGTGGGGGATGTTCACTTATCTGTTGTGCAAGTGTGACAAAACAAGAATCTGAAATAAATCTCTGGCCCCCCCCCCCCCCCCCCCCCCCCCCCCCCCCCCCCCCCCCCCCCCCCCCCCCCCCCCCCCCCCCCCCCCCCCCCCCCCCCCCCCCCCCCCCCCCCCCCCCCCCCCCCCCCCCCCCCCCCCCCCCCCCCCCCCCCCCCCCCCCCCCCCCCCCCCCCCCCCAAATACACAGACATACAGCGTGGAGATGTTTGTTTTTCTGATTTCTTCTCATTTCATGTCCATTTAAGATTTATTGATACTAATAGTGCAGGACAGCCTGAAAAAAAAAAAAAACAAGCCATATCAAAACTTTCAGTCCATCAAAATGCTTCACTCACAAAATTAACAGCATGTGACATGTGATGTGTGTAGTATGTTTTTGAGAGACAGCTGGTTGACCTCCTGAGACGTGGTTCTCTCTTTTCCCTCGTCAGAGGTAGTCCGATTCTCTTGCAATACAAGTACAGACAATGACTGTTTTGTAGTTCAGATGACCCTTTAAAAATTCTGCTGATAATCTGACAGGGGTAAAACAAGCTGTAGTCCTCATCTGTAATAGGGTCTGGTATTGTGTGCATATTGTGTCTGCGTATCTGAGTGTCCTCTTTGAAAACAATGCCCATCGTATCTGTTTGCCAAGGCTTACTTCCTCCCACACAACTGGATGGCCACCTGGTCCATCCACCTGGAGCAATGCAGTGCGTAACACACACACACACACACACACACACACACACACACACACACACACACACACACACACACACACACACACACACACACACACACACACACACACACACACACACACACACACACACACACACACACACACACACACTCATACTAGCTCAAAACCCTCCTTGACGGTTGATGTGTGTGTAACATCATGAGCTGTGCTGTTCACTTAGAAGAGGAATACGCTCGCCTTCTGCTCAGGTTAAGTATTGATTCCTCTCTCTTTCCTTATCTCTCTCTCTCTTTTAAGCTTGGCCTCCAAAGTGTTGTAATATCTTTCATGGCCAGGCTTGGTTTTCTTTGTAAAAAAAAAAAAAAACAATCATGGAAAGAAGGCAAAACTAGAAACAGACATTGATAGAGCTTTATTGCACTGATTACAGTTCCTAAAAATACTTTTCTTTGATGCTCTAAACCTTATTGACAGATAGCAGTGTTATTGGTAAAAACTGATGAAAATAATAAAGAGATAAGCTATATACATGTGAGTTCCAAGATGTGACAATTTGTAGATTGTGTAGCAGGTAGAGTAGTAACAAGTAACAACATTTTGCCCAGTGTTGAGGAACCCTCAAAGGTTCCCTGTGACAACAGATGTAAAAAAAAATATTTTGGTTTAAAATTTTGAGTATATGTAGTGGTGATGAACCCGCTGTCTATTATGATGAAGCTGTATCGTTAGCTAAAAGCGATGTGTGCTTTTCAGGTACTTGACCGAGTTTCATGTAGCATGTATCTTGCTCACAAGAATGTATCGTGCATTGAAAGGACTTTGCCAGGCTCTGTTGCCAGAACTAAGAAGTTATTCTCCACAAATGAAGCCCTTAGGGAAGAGATTGGCAAAAGGCAAGGAACTCAGCAGAGGGAATGAACAAAAGAAACTGATTGAAAATATATCTTCAGTGAACACTGACTAAACAAAATGTCCAAAACTTTGAGACAACTTTGGAGAACAAAGAAAGCAAACAAGACTAATTTAACATCAAACAGTGGTAGAAGGAGGAGATAAATCAAGATTATTGAATGGAAATTGCTTCCCTTTAGGACATTCTTTTTGCGATCAGAGATGCAGCCCAAACACAACCCGGTAACAATCATGGAAAAGTGCAAGAGACAGTTTATCCTGTGATAGCAGGACAAAGACATGAATCTGACTGAAATAGAAGAGAAATGGTGGGCAGAAGGTGATCTGGATGAGAAATGTAAGAGAAGAAAAACCTCTTCAGCGAACCTTGCATTCATCCAAGTTTCCCCTGCGTCTTCAGATATCTTCCCCCAACCAATGAAGTGTCACGAGTGTTGAGTGTGACTTTTATAGGAAAGCTCTTATAATTTGTGTTGACCCAAAACAGCATGCGGAAAAAGATTAAAAACTAAAACTAAAACATTGGTTGAGAATAACTTCTGAAAACAACACAATTTACGAGTCAAGGTTGCCGAAGAGAAGGTTAGGTCGCTAAATATACTCCAAAATGGCTCTCAAAAGGATAAAATGTCCCTGTGATAATATAGTCCAGTACTGGATCCAGTAAAAAGTCATCTTGTTTCAAAGAGTCCAAACTCTGTGAAAACCCCAAAAGCAGTCAACCATGGCAGTGCCACCAGCAGGACACACCAGTCACCCCATGACACATGCATGCCTGCCAACAAGCTCAACACGGTCATGTAATCTATAAAGGGGCTTATTGGACATGCTAAAAGTTTTGTCTGCAAAGCATTGTTCAGACTGCCTGCCCAAATTATTGTTTTACCTAATTTAGATTGTATCCGTATTGATTTTTGAAAAAACACATGAAATCCAATTTTTGCAAACCCAATCCAAACCACATTTCACCTCGGACGCTCTGGTGGGTCAGATCCGATTTCTTACGTCACTCACAACTGTCATTTTCAGAGAGACATAGTGAGCAGAACTGTGCTACCGCTAGCAGAGCACTATCAGAAAGAGTCAATTTTGGCGCTGTGGAGGACAATGACAAAACAGTCCATGAAGAAAAGCCAAAATAAACTTCAGTGCAAGCAGCTTCTACAGTGGAAAGCTGCATCACCACCGTAGCTGCGCGGACATCGTTACCACAGCAACCCATGCAGAGAGGTTGGTAATGTCTGGACGCACCAAATCGATCCGCTCCCTTGCAAATAATAGTGCGGACGGTCTGTCTCAAAGATCTGATTTGAGAAACAAATCCAGTTTGCCTGCAGTCTGAACATAGCCCAGGGAGTTTGTATTTTTTGCTGAATTATTTGTAATAGAAACACACTAAATATGTATTTTTACACTCATTAGACCAAATGAGAATCTTTTCTTACTAGGTTCACATTTTGTTCCTATAGAAACCTTTTTGCTAGAATCTCAACAGGTGGCTACTCTGCTGACAGACAACACCCGTAACAGCGCAGCACTTCCTAACTGGGGCTAGGCCGTATTGCATATTGATCTATAATGCATGCTGCTGGCAGGACGAGAGCAGAATTAGTCTCCCCGGACAAAGGAATGACGATAGAATTGGCAACCCCCGACTTCTTGATTTTCCTGTTTTGCATAAACAACTCCAGCCACTGAACGACAACGTACCTGCTCATGCTAAGTGAAGTTAAAACTGAAAAGTTAGGCAGGAATGCATAATGGAACAATGGCTGCTTGAATTGATTCCCTGAAATATTGATAGATAATAAAAGCCCTGCTGCTGTGGTGGGACCACTGAGGACGGCGAGCTGATGAAGGAGCTTGGCGGGTGCATGCAACTCGTAGGCGCACACATGCACGGACCTTTTATAAATAACAAAGAGAACACCGTGTGCCCTCCCTGTCTACACAAAAAGCTTAAGTTTTCTTTCAGTGATTTAATTATGGCGGTGTTTCATGGTGTTTTCATGTTGTTAATTTATTACTTGTTTCAAGGTTAGTCCAGGAAGTATGAAAGACTCAAACTTTTGTGTACTCACGATAGTATGAATGCATTTGAGCCAAAGCTAATTTTCTGCTCTGGTGCCTTTATTGTGAAGAGAGTTCCAGTGCACAGTCACTGCCGCCAATAAAATCAGGCAAAGAAATGGAAAAGGAGAGCTTTGATTTTTGATTTGGCTTCAGGAACAAAACACCGTCTAGCATTATCTATCCTGTCTCTGGTGATCTGGGTTGGAAGGTGTGCACTAAACAAGACTTTGGTGAGAGCTCAGTGTTGTGTTTTCATTAGAGCATTTTCTATTCAGTCATTAAGTGCAGGGCTGATAAAGCAGTGATCTGTGCTGTTTAAAGTGTTGGTGAAATCTACATTTATGTAAAGTAGATTGTGCACTGGTACCATAACTGTTAGCAAAAATAGCACATGGCTCAGAGTCCCATTATGTTTACTGCCGGACATTTTGGCATTCAGTTGCTGCCTCTTAACCCTCGATGGCAGCACACATATCCTCCTACACAAAATCAACAGATCAGTGATATTGGGGAAGTTTGTGTCTTGTTCCCAAGGTCGGAAAGGTCAATATGATGAGACGCGAATAAAAGGTACAATATTTAAGCCAGATATTCTTTCTAAGATCACATTTGGTGACGCAGTTTGCAGTAGGGTCCGTCTAGTGTGGTCCTGATGCTCGACCCTCAGTTTAGCCAAGACTTTTCTTCCTACATCTATAAAGGCGAGCATGGTTAAACCCACCATATGTTGCATAATGTTGCAGCTATTGGCTGTTTCATAGTAAGGTCATGTGACAAGACATATTTTGAGTCTAGCTAAGCTTGATTAAAAGGTAACAAGGCAGTGGGTAACCCACTTTCCTCAGTGGGGTTGTTTGGATCTTTTTATTTGCAATACTGAGGCAACATTTCCAGTGGCTAAAGAAGAAACTCAGTTGTGGTGTTATCCTCCTCTTGAACTCAGGCTCTCCCATCTGTGCTCATAAGCACACCGAAGGTGTTCCCCCATTTCTTCTGCAGAGCTTTAACAGGTATTTAAAGCACTCGCAGTATGACTCATTTTACAGGCTCTGTGCCCATATCTTTTGAAATGTGCAGCACTGCACATTACATACATATAACATGTTTTTGCCTAATGAGTGAAGCAGAGCCTCTATTTCTTAAAAAAATAAAATAAAATAAAATCAGTGTAGCTGTAGGTGTAGGTCAGTCTGTGGCTTTTCAAATTTTTGTTAGTCCTTATTTTATGAGACCCTTATAAATATAATCATAAATGCGGCACATGTTATATAATTTTCGCAGCAAGAACTGGAAGTACCAAAGCAGAACAACAATCTGCCACACACACAGGAGTTGTGGGTTTGAAACTGAAGCATCTGATCTGACAGTGAACCATAGTTGTGGCTTCTGTGAATGCCCTCTTTAACATTTGTGCCTATTTTAACAGAATCACATAGCTGAGCTCAGGCATTATGATGTTTTGAGTCAGTTTATTAAACAACTAATGCAAGAACGGTGGAGCCAGCAAGTTTTGAAAGGAGTGAAGCAGAGACGTGTGGGACTTGGGGAGATGAGGAAAAAAAGAGTAAGCGAACGTGCTTTAGACAGAGAGCAGTGGGGGCTACACTGAAAGATATTTTTTAAGGCAGGAAAAAGATAGAAGTGAGAGTCAAATTCAAGCGGTCTGTTTTGTAGTACTGCAAAGGCATGAAACTGATGCAAGGCCTTGTAACGTGGGTGCCCCCACTCAGACATACACATGCACATAAACCTACACGTAAAAATTATTTATTTATGTCCGTATCTTTAGCAAAATATCAAGCTTAACGATCACACAAGGAAGTGTTTACAAAATGCGTCAGCTTTGCATGGGCCAGTGACACGTGTCAATATCAGTTCAATGCATAACACACCTCGCTGCAAACCGCCTCAGCAGTTGAGCAATCACACCTTTCCCCATCCTACACAGATGCCAATAATAATCGATAGCATGTGTGGCAAACAGGTGCAGAGGCTCTCTGTCGTTTTGTGGGTAAATTAGTTTAAGCCACTGTCTTTCAAAGTGTGGTTCAGGACCTAACACTTTATCCACTCACTGTGTTTATCCATCTGTTTCATAAAAAAAAAAGATACAACCTTTAAAAGATGAAGGAGAAGCTGATTTACCTGTAATAAAATACTTCCCAGTTAAGCATGCAGTATAAAACCTTCCCCCAAAAAATATTTCTGTCTTTCTCTGCTTTCTTAATCATACTGTACAATGTGTAACACACATTGATTGATGCAAGAGTTCTGGAAATGTGCAAGCGCTCGACCTGACTCAACTTAGCTGCAAAGAACTCTTAGAAATCAAATAGCAGCAAAAGCATCAACAACCTCTGTTCGTAGACTTTAAACACATAAATAAGTTTTCAGAATGTACTTAAAGAAGAGCTTAAGTAAGCCATGCAGGTAAAGTGTATAGAATAAATTATATGTTAGAGTTCTAAGCCACAACACCAAATTAAGGAGAAAAAGTCAGTCTGTGGGTGTTGTCTGTTTACTAAAAGGTCCAATTAAGAAGCCTCTTCGTGAGGTGAAGAGATGAAAATGGAGGAGGAGGAACCATGAAGGCAAATGTCACCCACAGTCTAGGAATATCTACTCAAGATGGGGACGTGGTGTAATAAACTCCACAAAGATATCCAAATACCATGCTCTAATTATGATATCAACATTTGCCTCTAACATTAAAGTGAGCTTTTCATTTTAAAAAAGCACAATCATGCCCTTTTCCCCAGCTGTCTCTTATTCAAGAGTGGTCTAATCAAAGACTTCTTATTAATAAGTTGCCCTGCTGAAAAGTTAGGGCACGCCTGGAAACTTTACTTGTGTTCACTTGTGTCGTTCATGAACATTTGCACATAAAAAAAATGGTGAAGGTTTTGTGTAAGTACTCGGAGCTGTTTCGTACACATACTGCTGAGAGAGTTGGATACATCAAACAACTATAAACTATTTGGTGGCTTAATAGAATCCGTTCTTTTCTATTTCTACACTCAAGCACTTTCACAAAGATGAAAAATGAATATTATGACTCAGTTTTTAGTTTAAAGTGGAGCCAGTGCAGCAACTTTAAAGCGTTTTGTCCCATGCAGAGTTATTGTCTCTATATCTTCACCATAATCTGTCAAAGCCCTGCTGAGTTTAAGCATATGCTGACTGCATCAATAATGTTTCTCCAAACCTTTCTTGTGACACCATAAGAAAACACAGGCTGGTTGTGAGCAGTTAACCAAACAGTACTTTTCTGCCTAAAATTGTTTCATTTCAATCATATTTAAAGGCCTGGACAGACAAATTACTCTGTAAAAACCCTGAAAAATAAACACTATTTTGCTAAGCAGAAAGATGTTTTTCTCTTTCCTATTACATTAATCATCTTACCACCCTTTGAGTATTTTTCAAATTGAATATTTTTTGCAACCTAGTTAGGAGTGTCCTAACCTTCAGCCCGGGAACAACTGCTTTATAAAATGGAAAGCACACGCACTTGTCAAACACTGACAGATGAAAAAGGCTCTCTGTTTTCAGATGCTGTGTGTCAAAACAACTTTCCTAATATTGGCATAAGTGCCATCTATGTATGCCAGGGGGGGATTTTCGAGTAATTCAACTTTGGTGTACAAATATGTCTGTTGTCACATTATTGATCTTTGATGGAACTGACAAAAGTCAAGCAACAATCCTCGATTGAGTCTCCTTCTCTGCCAGGTTAGACCTTTGTCGTTTCATGTACCCAATCCCTCCCTCTGTCCATCGAAATGAGGATACTTAAGTGTGTCGTGTTTTTTAATTAGACGTGTGTGTCCGTATGTGCATGTGGGTGTGTCACTTTCTCATGCAGTGGCCATGAGACTGTGAGAGGCATCCTGGCGGACAGAGAGACTATGACAGTGACTGAGTGGACTGTCGAAAAGCATTCAGCTTTCAATCTAAAGTCATTGTTGGATGAAAGGATCTCTTCCGCATGTGGCCTGTAGAGGTCTCTGTTGTACTGTGACAGTGGTCAGATGTTGAGGCAGTAGGTAGGTGCAGTGTTCAGGCAGTGCTCTGCATAGGTGTGACTCCTGGCTTCTCTGGCCATAGTTGACATGGCACAAATGTTTGAATGTTGATTTTGCTGATATATCAAACAATATTTACCTTATTTTAAACAGCGTCAAAGCATCAACATAAGGGGCAGACAGTGCAACTTGATTGCAGTTTTTTTTTGCATGTGCATGTTTGCTATTGATTTATATTGGAGGCAGAGAAAAAGGTTGATTTAAGGTACACGTGTGAATTTGACTTGCAAGTTGATTGTGTGTGTTTGTATGTGTGTGTCTGTGAATAAGTCTTGATATGTTGATATTTGACAACTGGCAAAACCCTGGATTTTATTGAGTTACAACATTTATTTATTTTTACAAGTCATTTATTGCTATAGTACAGTTGTATGCAAAATTTAGGCATACGACGGAAAATCACATATTTTGCAATTAAATGTTAGCTCATTATAAATCTTAATTTAATGTAGTTCAAACAAAAAATAATCAAACTCCAATTTTGCCATATGCAACAGTTTGGGCATCCTACGATGTCAGTACCCAGCACCTTCAGCAGATATTGCACGTCTTCCACAGACAGCATGTTCTCCCCCAGACATTCAATGATTTTTTAAAATCCAATCAATTGTTTTTTGGTTGCTGTTTTTTTGGCCTTTTGCCCAGCAGCGGTGCCATTTCATCTGAAAGTTCTCTTGGTCTTCCGGATCTTGTCTTGACTTCCCCAGTTCCCCTGAACTGGCATTTCTTAATGACATCTCAGACAGTGGAAACTGCAAGCTGGACTACTTTGATTTCTTGTTACAGCCTTTCCCTGCTTCGTAGGCACCAATTTGCTTCATTTTTAGATCCTCAGTCAGTTGCTTAAAGGAGCCCACGGTTGTTGAGTGTTAACAAAACGTTTGAAGAGACTGAGAATTTATCAAGCTCTCAAATTGTCATCAGCAAGTCCTAATAAGTCAATTTAGGCTGAGCGAGTTAATGAGGTTCTGAGATTTTACAAGTAGAAGGGCACCCTGACTTTAACACATACCTCAATTACTGTTTGAGTTTTTTTTTTTTTTTACTTTTTATGCTCATGAAATAAAAAGTTAACTTTGAAGAACAGGCTTGTGTTCATGTCTATCTGCTACAGAAGTTGGATTTGCTTCTTTTTACTTCAAATATCAAAAAAGTTTGGAATTTGCTCAGGGTTACCCAAACTTCTGCATCAAAATGTATGTGTGCTGTAACTTATACGGCTTAAAGACATGGTCATGGTTGAAAAAAAACAAAATCAATTCAGTCAGTCGACTCACTTGGAATGAATAATTACGCGAAGGCAGAATATGTACAGATGTGAGGTTGGGTGTTGAAGGCTTTGACCTACCTGCACTCCACGAGAAAACACCGAGCTCAACACACAGGGAAACTGGAGTAATGATAAGAACTCCCCCACAGGAAAAGTAAACACACAATCTACAGGTGGATACTAAGGTGAAAGAGAAGCCGATGGAATGCTATGTACAGTACAGCATACAGTAGCAGTGACTGCTGCAAAGGACAGCATAGGTTTAGCATAGCCTTGTCTAGCCTGGCCTTGCCAGACCTTTGTTCAGAGCTTCAGTTTTCTTCACTGTGATTATAGTTTAGAGACCCTGTTTGCATTAACGTTTGCTGAGCCACTCTGAAGTCCGGGCCAACCGGCAAACGGTGTCTGTGGTTAAGTGCGAGAACATTGAAGTCAAGTGTTTTATTCCAAATTAAGTGGCTGCGTTAGAGTTTTGGAGCTTATGTTGCTGTTTGGTTGAAGGCTGCTCCAACAGTTTCAAACTTGACCTAAGGTCTACACAACTGTACACAATTCCCTCTGTAGTGTACCCAGACCCATATATTCACACAGTGAATTTGGATGTGGTAACACCAGGCAAAGCTGCACGGACATTAACACTGGACATGAATCATGCGCTAATGTATTATCTGTAATTAAGGGAAGCCTTTTCTTGTGTCTGGTGGTGTCTATGTGGCATGTTTTACTTTATAGAGGATAAAAGGAGTAAAATGAACTGAAATTGAAGAGGGTCCTCGCAAAGCACGAGGTTAAATGGACAGCACATGAGTGAGTGTACTGAGAGAGTCTGCCCACAGATCTGTTCTTCTTTGTGTGTGTTATGTGCTTGTGAGCAGGCTTTATTAGCAGTGGCAGGATGTGACGCTGTGAATGCACTCCTGTAGACAGAGTGCAGAAAGTTTTAGGGATGAATAAACTAGACCCTCTCCCACTCTCCTCGTGATGACAACTGTTAGTTTGCCTTAATCAATGAGAGACTCCTAACCCTGTGTGTTTGTATGTACAGTATGTGTGTGTGTGAGAGAGAGACCTGATAATGTATGACATGTGCTGACCTGAGTTGCAGTTCAAATGATCTGGCTGGAGAGACATACAGGGGGAGAGAGAGGGGAGAATGACTTTCGAGGGAGAGCGGGTGACAGAAAGATGCAGTCAGATTAGAGCGAGGACGGATAAGTGTGTTGGAAGCAGATGAAGAGGGGAAGACAGAGATCGGGGACATGGTGACAGAGATATGTAAATGACAGAGAGAAGAGCGCTGAGAGTGGCTGTTCGGGATATGGTCGGAGCTGAAATGTCTTTCTGGTGACATGTGCATTAGCATGTCTTCAGAGGGGGAAGGCCATGACATTGAGCGGAGGTGACACAGTGAGATGTGTTGTATCCTAGAAAGCCACCACAAGTTCCTCTCCGCTGTCTCTTCCCCCTCGATCTCCTTCATATACTCTGTCAGTCTTCTTCTCTCTTTGATCCTTCATTCCATCCCTGTCTTTTTTCTCTCTGTGCTTGCTGTCAGGATATTTTATTTTTCACTCCTTCTCTCTCTCTCTCAAAGGAATAAGCACCAGTCCATTAACCTATAGCCACATCCTCTTGTAAGATGAGCCTCAGTTCAGTCGGCAAAAACAAACCCCAAGTTTCTGCCTCTTCTGCTGAACCTTACACTGTTTTTATGTCTACTGTTGGTGTTAACAGTGAGTGTTTAATGCAACCTTATCCTCATTCATGTATGAGTAGTATCATTCTGCCACCAGACTTATTTTACTTAATCTCTGATGTTTTTTTCTGGTGTCAGTATAGAGAATTATTTTATTACAGCTCACAAAACTTTTGCTCAGTATCTTCACATTTCTGTTGCTTTATCAATGAAGTGTTTACCCTACTTGTGAATACTATATATGGAACACTTGTGCACAATTAAGAAGGATATGTGGGAGTGTTGCCTTCTCTGTAAAATATATTTATCAGTTTTCTGCTGAAAAACCAGGAACATCATGTGTGTTATGATTAGGGGTTGGCAATATGGCCTTAAAAATCACAATATTTGAGCATCTTTCTGTGATAACAATGTTTTCAACAACATCATATATGTTATGATTAATTTCAAGAAATGCAATTGCAACAAAATGACTGTTTTATATGTCAGCATAAATAAAGCAGTTTGCCTTTAAATATTCTGTAAAAAAATAACATATCACTGTGGTTTGTTGTACATCTGATCTTTTGTAACCAATCCACTTCCAAACTACTGAAGTCGATCCTCCTTTTGGAACTGACTCCTCCACCGAGGAGCCGCTTTTAGCCATTCTGTGTGTAGGCCTAAGTTGAGCATCACAACGGCATGACATGTTGCACCAACAAGTTGAAATATTGCCTTTGTTATAATACGTTTTTTTTTTTTTTTTTTATCATATAAAGATTATACTTTTTATTATATTAAATATAATTCCGATTTTATTGTGATTTCTCCTCGGGCATGGTGTTTAGATAATGTGTTCAGTGTTGCAGTGATTGGTGCAGTATAAAATGTATATGATGCAGGGGCAATACAGAAAAAAAAAAATCAACTAAAAGCAACACTTACTGCACTGCAATATTGTGTGTGTGTGTCTCAAGTATTTTATACAGGATGGAGGAGGCTCCAGCCCAGAGCAGCAGATGCCTGGGCAGCCTGGCTTGGCCTCCCTGTTCGCCCACAAACAAGCACCATATTGGCAGTCTAAATTCAGCGCGACACTAGTCCTAACAGTTGATTTCCAAACTGCACAGAAAGACGCACTTCTTTATTTGCACAGACGGCTGCGTGTGTGTGTGTGTGAGAGAGAAAGAGAGAAATGCTGTTATTTTTGGTTTTGAAACCATAAAATCACTTTAGCCGAGTGCTGTATTTTTGTAACAAATAGACAACACATGAAAGGTCATTTAGAGCTCAGAGATAAATGAAGACACACTCAGAAATGGAGACAAATACACAGAAGTGCAGTTTGGTGTTAGGATCATGGGTGAGTTGCACTCATTTCTTTTCCTTCCTTTTCCCTTACTCCCTCCACCACAGCTGGAGAAGCAAATGTCAGTGAGGTGTTAATTGCTGCCGAATCGTCTCTCAAGCCCTGATGCACTAAAAGCACAGCATGTCATGTTGTCTTGTTCACGTGTGCGCGCGTGCGTGTGTATTCTTGGTAATGGTTGTGTGAGACAGAGATGAGTAACTGAGTCTTCTGCAAAGTAAGTAAAGGCAATATGATTCAGTGGCTTAATGACAGTTCATGAGGAGGGATAGACATGGAACCTTTTACATCATTCAACTTTTTTCAGCCTCCTTTCCTTCCTCTGATTGTGCAGCGTCTTCCTGTCTCTGTCTCGTTTACAGAGGCAAACAGCTCTCTTTTCCATTTGACCCTGTTCGACATCAGCATGACACTGTGAGGTGATTACTTGCCGAGGGATCGAGATGTAACCGGTTACAGAATGTCATGCAGCACCGCCTGATTAACAATCTGTCTGAGACGTGTTTTTGCGACGACTGCTTTGCTCCAGCAGTTTTGACTGCTGCGTCAGACGACAGCAAAGGGACAATGACTGGGGTCCAAGAGCACTAATGGAATCGGAGGCAGTCAGTTATGTGTGTCTGTGTGTGTGTGTGTGTGTGTGTGTGTGTGTAAGAGAGAGGGAGTGGTGGGGGGACTCCAAGGCTGTCACTGAATGAGGAGGAACCTGGAAAATCCAAGTCAATAAAGGAGACACTCAAAGAGATACATACACATTTTTTCTCATTCTCTCTTTCTCTTTGTTCTTCCCATTTCGCTGACTCAAACACTCCTCTCGCTGTCTTTGTGGCTCTCTCTCAGCCTTCTCCACTGTACACCTTTATGTGCAGACATGAGTGAGTTTGGGTCTGATGTGCTTCAGTCTCACCTACGCTAAAAGGCAAAAAAAAAAGTGACAAGAGCCAGCCCAGTATGCAATATAACAAACACATCCTCACGTACACACTCCCCCCACCAAAAAAAAAACTTTCCAAAGGTTCATGACTTTGAGGGAGGAAACCCTATGAAAGAAAGATGTGTTTTGTGGAAATATTGGTTGTGAGAGCTTTACTTCTGTCTGCGAGTGCAGGACTTATTGAGAGAAAGAAGCAATAACAGAAGCAAGAGAAAGACAGAGACGAAATGCAGACAAATAGAGGCAAACGCAGGGAGACAAGGTACAGACAGAATTTGAGCATGACAGAGCATTTGTGTCCCTTCGTACTCCCCCACAAGTGAGAGCGATAACAAAGACAGAGAGATGCAGAAAAAGAGGCCAAAAGTGGATGCATTCTTCTTCCACTCAATTAAGCGGCACACTTTATGTATAGTTACTTCTCACTGCCTGAATCCTGCAGCTCATAGACTGCTCAGGGTGATTTAACTTGTCCCAAAGACTGCGTGAAACAGATGAAACCGACCCTTTTTGTTATTGGAGCGCTATTTTCATGTCAATGCTACTTGGTTTTTTTTCTCAGGGTTTGTGTTGTTTTTGTTTTGTCGACACTTAGAGATGGGGAACTTTGCCCCCTCCGGAACTGTTCCAGTTCTATATTCCCAGTCTGCTCATCAGTGTTTGTGTGTGTGTGTGTGCGAGTGTGTGTGTATATAATATGTTTTTGAGCAGTTCAAAATGGACAGATGAAAATAGAAAGAGAGTTTGTGGAAGGGAAACAGAGAAACAAGCAATAACTCTTCAAAGCAACTTCAAAAACCCTAAGCAGCAGCCAGTTAAGAGGCAGACGCTGGAATCTGTGGGCTAACGTGGATCCAAGGTGTTATCCTCTCTAACAGCAAGCCTCACTTTAGCCTCAAAGAGGTTAAGGTAGTCAAAAAGATCCCAAGATTAAGATGGCTGATGAAAACCATAGAAATGTTACATGAACACATGCCACAGCTCTGCCTGTCCTCCTGAAACTAACTTACTCCATGATTTACCTTTGTTCAATACATATACACATGCACAAATGCATAATAAACTGTATTAACCTGCATTAAAACAGACTTGGCTTCCCAAAATTAACTTGACATGGGTCAACCAGGGGCGTCGTTCGTAAACCGTAAACTGTCTATTTGCTGTTTGTCTTACCTTTTAAAATGAGTTCTTTGATTGCATAACATTTAAAAAAAAGGATTTAAAAAAAAAAAAACTCGGCACAGTCTTTATTCACAATGCCAGATTGAGCCCCAGTCTGGATTGTGTCTGATGTCACGAACATGTGTATCACAATCTTGTCCGTGCATGAAAGAAAGAAAAAAAATTGACAAGAGGAGGCAGAAGTTTTAAAGAGAAGTTTGGAGACACACACCCACAAGCTTAGTCATCAAGGTTATGTAAAACATAACAAATGTGATGCAATGGCAACAACAAAACTGGTGAAGTTAACAATGTGGAGGCAGAGCAGTGATGACTGATGCAACTGTGAATGTGACTATACTGTATATTGTAATCAGCATGATAAAGATTACACTGACAACAATAAGTGCCCCTCATGACAACATGTTATTATGTTAGGATGATGATGGTTGTAATTACGGTCAACAAAAGCCACCACAAACAATTTTCTTTTTGGACATGAATGCATTTTCATGCATTGACCCATTTATTAATACTTAAAGTGACTTTTCCCCTGTGAGATGGAGTTAAATTCTGGACTGCAGAAGTCAGAAGTCATGCGTCACTATCAAGATTTAATGGTATCAGTGCACAGGTGTTTGTCGACGGCACCCGTCCTGTAATTTGAGATATTTTAGGCAACATTGGACAGCAGCAGACAGGGCCATGCTAACAGACAGTTCAAGAGACATCACATCATGAAAAATATTTTTCTGCCAACCAAGGTGAAATGGGATATAAGCTGATGTTGATGGCTGCTGTGCATTTCCGCCAGCCGGTCAGTGCGGTCGCCAGCTGGGGAGTGAATGAGCACTGACCTGCCAGAAAAAAAATGGGGAAAAAAAGTGAGAAGCTGCTTAAGCTTGAGTTATTCTGGTTTAAATGTTTCTGTTAGCTCAGTGTCTTTTCTCCACCTGGCTGAAGCTCCAATTTGCAGATCTCAAAGCCACAGCTAATGTGCATAAGTGAAACAGACACACAAAGAAAACCTGTTGAATATGGAAGAAAAAAGGTACAGGACAATTCATACTAACACTAACCTAAAAGATACATATACAACATACTTTTTTGCGACTTGTCTGCTTTTTTTTTTTTTATCAATTAAAGCGAAAACAGTGTCTGTGACATTACTCCTGCATATCATTGAGCTGTAATGGATTCGATCACCCACAGCCTGCCCAGCAATCCAACTGTCACCAGGAAACCTGCAACAGCCCGGTCATGTATGTCTGACGAGTGTTTGAGTGGGTGTTTCCCTGTTTGTGTTTATGTGAGTGTGGTTGTTGTTTACATCATTAAGGTCTCCATGTTTGCTTGTGGTGTGCAGTGAGCCTGCCCGCACACACAATTGTTTGTTGTCTCCATTGACCCTGAGAGTGTAGTATCTAAATGGGGAAGTGTCACAGTTGACAGATCGATTGCTCCACTCTTGACACACAAGGTTAATCTCTGATTTGGTGTGTGTGTGTGTGTGTGTGTGTGTGTGTTCAATCATTTAACTTGTTTTTTAAATACCTCACAGAGACACATTTCATATATATTTTTGTACTGGTCAGATATGACCTTAATAGCATAGTTTGAACATCAGCGGTATTGTAAAGATTGCCTTTGGATGTGTGACATTTGTTTATGTTTGTGTTTGCACATGCATGTGGCTACAGCTATACACAAAGATAGTAAGCTTTTGTATTTCTGTGTATTTGTCTGAAGGTCTGTATCTTTATAAACAAGGAAGTTATTCTGATGTTTACAGTGTTGCTTTGTGAGCTATTATCAGAACCAAACATAAGACAAAATGTGACAGACAGACCACACAGTGATGAGGCAAAGACATTACCTCACCAACAAAATACCAACCAATAAAAGCAGGTTCGGTATTCCATATAAAATTGTTTAATAATGCACGATTGTGTCTGACAAATTTCAGCTGTTCTGTCTTCAACATTTAGCTACTATGATTTTGACTTTCTCTCAGATGAGCCATCGATACAAGTAGATGTTTACATTAAGATCAGTTGTTGCTTTACCTGGAAACAGTGGGTGTGTGGATATACTACATGCTATCTAGAGAATGAAGATATTGAGCGTCTGTGGCCACAGATAAAGGCCTATTAGACCTCCTGTATTCTCTCAACAATGATACAACGTCAACATTGATTCAAGACTGGGAGAGAGGCCATCAAGGACATGATCCTGACAAACATTTGAGACCACTATTCCGACCTCTGCAGCCCTTCTTGAGCTGGAACGTTTATTCGTTTATGAATTTGAACGTTTACTGAAATGAAAGCCCATGAGAAGTTTATTGTGAAAAAAACACTATTTGTTGGAGCTGTTAACTCACAGACATCTGAAATGTGACCCTGGCTGAACACTGCTGTTTGTAGGATGTAAACCACTGACCCAATCTTAAGCGACGTATTATATTTCTAAAGCTTGTTAAATTATCAATTGTATGAAGTCTTCATTTTAAAATGAACCTGAGCTGTCAAATAAATGCAGTGGTGTAGAAATTATAATATTTAACTCTGAAATTTTGTGAAGTGGAAGTATAAAGTACCATAAAATGTAAATACTCCTGTAAAGGCCACGTGCCTCATAGTTGAGCTTAAGTATGGTACTTGGGTAAATGTAGTTACTTTCTGCTATGGCCAGTGGATGGTGATCTATCTCTGATGTTTCTTACTTCTTGTATTGGGAAAGTTCAGGAGAGATTTATGGTGACAGGTTCATGCCTTCTGTCCTCACTCAGAATAAAAATCTGCATGCCCACAGTATTTACAGCACGACAGTAGGGCTGTTCAGGGAACTCCATACCTGGCTCGGTGAAAATGAATCAAAGCCAACAGTGGTGACGCTATTTTTTTTTAGCTGGCATGTCCAAGGCCTTTAATTGAATGTATCATGCTAAATTATTGTGCATATCCTGGACAGTGAATTGTTCCCTATGTTGACGGACTGGCTGCAGTTATCACACTCAGGAGACGAAGGGTGATGGTGATGGCCTGTGCACTTCTTTAAGATACATGAAGATATGGTATCAGATGTCATCCCTCCCCATTTGTTTCTTCTGCACATGACAACATGAAGTAAACAGTTCAAGAATGCACCTCACAGTGACTCTGATGCAGGGCTGGCACAGACAATCCAACTTTCTTTTGCCTGAGCAACAACCAACAATATCAATCAAATGTGAGAAGCTGAGTGTGTTGTCCACACAGCCAGACATATCATTCCCCAGACAAGAGGGATAGTGCTACCCACTGCAAATTATCCTGTGGACTGAAAAACTGAAAAAAAAGAAGAAAAAAAGACAGTATTGAAGAGGCAGTAAAAGTGGCTACACTTTAACTGTTCTGGCTAGACTTGTCCTGCAGATGACCTGACCGTAGTTTACACTTAAAAGCCCCCCAAAAAACAAGTGTAAATGGAAAAGCATTAGTTTACAAGTGTAGAGTCATCCCTTCAGCCGGTTTCTCTACATTTTAGTGAAAGACATTTGAATTAACAGAGGCAGAGAGAGAGAGAGGGAGAAAGTGGATGAGGCCTTCTCAGACTCTTTGATTTTGGTCTGAACTTGGCCTGCTGTACTACTGAACTGTAATCCAACACTCTGCGTGCAATTGAAAGGTAATTTAGCAAAAAATGTGAACAAAGCAGTATGCACACAATTGTAATTCTATGTTCGATATGCTAAAAAAAAAATACTTGTGGTCACATGAAAACAGCTGTACTTTGTGTTTAGTGTTAAACAGGAAATGCTGGTGAACTTTGTCAATGTCAGCATGTGAGCACCGGCATTAGGAGCATGTTAGTATCCTGACATTATTAGCTCAGTGCACCTCTAGTCTCACGGAGCTGCTAGTGTAGCTCACTCTATCCACTCAAGCAGTACTTAAGTTGCACAGCAGCAGCTTTTGCAGTACGTAACATGTAACACTATAACATTACTAAGAATATGTCTAATAGAACTTGAGTCCTGCTACACATATTTTTGTGCAACCTTGTGTTTGTGCGTGTTTTCAAGGGATGCTGTGTACTATGACTGTATCGAGCCTCGTTCATCATCCTTGAAATTATCCTTGAATTTTGATGATCATAATGAGCCGGTGTCCTGTGTTTCAAGCTGTGATAATGCATCAGTAAATTAAAGAAGTTCAACCATACTGGTTCAGGAACTTCTTCCCGGCTTTTCCAATCAAGGTCAATTTTAGAAAGACAGACACATCTGATTGCAGACAGTTGCCTCAAAAAGTAATTAATCATACCATGAAGCAAAGTAAGGATCAATACATTTACACGGAAACAATTTTAATATTATAATGTAACTACTAACGTGTCTGTGAATGAGTGTGTGCATGCACATTCTTGATCTCATGTCCTTACCCATGCTCACCATGTTAGTTTAGGTTCAGCTCAGAGGTTTGAGAGTGGCTACAAATAGATGGCAAAATCCCTGCAAGCAAAGTGAAACAGATTTGTGTTTGTTGAAGTGTGTTTGTTTCTGTGTGTTGTAGAGTTTACCAGTGTACATTTGTCGAAGCAAACGAGTATTATCTCAGCATTTTCTCTGAATATAGATCACTGAGCTAAACAGGGACAACAGTGGTTGCATTCCACCTGATACATTGCAACACAATCTCAATTACCCGCACTAGTGGGCATAATATGAATAGAGAATTAATGCAAGCATTTTAATGCACTATTACTGTGACTAACACTGCTCTGTTTATACAGTAGGTGTGTATGTGTTTGCGCATGTGTGGATGCTTAAAGTGAAAAGTTTGGGGAAGATTCTTATTTTCTTGCATCAAGGTTGAATTATAATGAGATTTGCTGTGAGGAGGGGAAATGTTTTTGTAATGTTTCTTGTCTCCTGTGATGTGCAGCTGAGCAGACCACTGAATCTTGTAAGGAGAAATTCAATGTCACAACAAAACGAAAGACAACCCTGTTTTTAACGTCAGAGCAAACAAGAACTCAGAATGGCTGAGAAAAGAGGGCAAGACTAAGAGAGAATAAAGACAGGAGACGAGGAAGGACACTCATCCTCTTGAGTCATTTAATCCCTCTACCTCATTGTAGAACAAAAAAGGAAACCAGGGGTGGAAAGTTTGGTTAAAGTGTTCCTCTGAAGATTAGCCAATCTCAGAGGAGGGGAAAAAAAAAAACGTGTTCAAATGACACAGCTGGAGGCACCCTCTTGAATGGTGACCTGCTTATTTCTTCTTTTGAGAGGTGGAGAAAGCTCTTGTCTCTCTGCCACTATCACAACCTCTATTTAGTCAAAAGATGGCACTAGCACCACACCTTGGCCTTTTGTTTAACAGCCAGGGAGCGAGAGAGAGAGAGAGAGAGAGAGAGAGAGAGAGAGAGAGAGAGAGAGAGAGAGAGAAAACGGGGCGAACTGAAGGGAGAAGGAGGGAAAGAAGCAAAGCGAAGGAGAAACTGACACACAAAGCACACCAAGAGAAAGTATGATGGGAAGAAGCAAAGAATAAAAGACTAGGAGGGAGACAGAAGGAGACAGTAAAAGAAAGCTGTGTGTTGTTGCGTAGGAGCCTGATTTAGCAGGTAGTATAATTGATTCAGCATAGCAGAGTGAGCCTAAAACCCGGGTCCATTTCTCAGGCAGGGGGTAGGAACTAATCTGCCACTGCCAGTGGGGAAAGTGGGATCATTTTACACTGCTGCTCCCCCTGGACTGCTTCCCAAAAATTTGAAGTGACTCAAACTCCTCATCTACAATATAGCCAGAGCAGTGGTGCGAGGAAGCACATTCCTACTGAGCATAAGTGCAGTCCCGATCGTTTAGGGTGTTTGCTACTGTTGGAGGAGGAGAAGAAGATGCTCCTTCTGACAGATGGAGTCCCTGATTGTTTTCACCTCACACATTTTCAAGAAGATTTCAAGAAATCTCGGAAACTGAGAAAGTTCCATTTTACTCATGAATCTGCCTGCTCATGCTAGTCATACTGTTGTTGGCAGAATCCTGCCCTAAAAAACAGGCACACGCACACCTTTTTTAAACATGACTCTTATACTATTGTCACCAAATAATCATATTTGTGGAGCTATACGTTGGGTTTTGGGTCTATATTCTTGAGTTAAATTCAACAAAACATTTTCCCAATAGTCTGCATGAGTGAATGTTTTGGCTGATTTGGTTTCACTTCCTCCTTGTTGGATCCACATGATTAAGAGACATTTTTTTTTAATCTGCATTTGGGAGCAGCCTTAATCTGCTCTGCAAATTTCAAAATCAATTTTAGTGAAAATATTAAGACTTTTCAAAACTATTAACTGAGATTAGTGCATTGCATTCACCAAACAAAAAAGAAGAAATGGAGGTCATATCTTGTCATTTTGATCACATAATTACGAGAACAGATCAGTTTAGCCATATGAAACGCCAGGGAACACGAGTTATTATCTATTTTTCTTTAAAAAAAAAAAACAACCAACAAAGTCACGGGATTCAGAAGAATGACGTAACTTTGACCACCTGCCCTCGAGTCAGTGGACATTCGCGTTTACAGGTCAGAGGCCCGACCGCTGCTGTTTGCCTGTCAAACCGTAGCTGCTAGACCATGATGGCTTTAATAGAAGGATTGTGTTCGGCGTTACTTTGTTGTGCGACCGAGAGGTGCATGCTGGTCTAGTTTACGTGCACATGATGGATTCCCCCGCAATGTTAATGACGAACCCAACATAAGATTTACCTTTTGCTCTTATTTGGGGGCCATTTTTATTCCAGTATTTATACATTTTACTCGAGTAGAATTTTCTAAATTCACAGTACTTTAACTGAAGTACTACACTGTTCTGCCTCTGGTGTCCTGTGAGGGCCAGTGAGAGGTGCTTGGGTCTGTTACATTGTGTGTGCAATGATGTTTTGTTCCATCCTCTGCACAGCTTCACGTCCCATCTGGAGCCTTTCAGAAAAGAAGCATTTTTTCTGGCCGGGTTTGTAGATTTCTTGATTTGGTCACTTTTCCTGGACTCTGTTTCCCCACTAGAAACACAATTGTTGAATAGTTGTTTTTTTTCTTTCTATCTTTTGTTTATTGTTGTTATTTCCTATTTTGGTCTACAAATACAGTTTGCTGTGTTTCAGCGGTTTAAAAACGTTGACCTTCATAATTATTTTGTAACTATTTCACATAAATTGTAGTAGGAAAATGGGGGTGATGTTGATGTGACATACGACCGGGAGTCTGCGCAGGGTGTTTTATTTTGAAAATTGAACAGATGCCCTTTCCTCTGTCTGACTTCCCGCCTCGCTGATCTGCTCTGTGCAGCTTGATGTAACGTGAGTCGGAGCCAGAATAAGATGCAACCGGTTCCAGTAGAAAATAACCTTTAGGCTGCAGCTTATTGCTCCTAAATCCATGTTGTGAATTCGTAAGCAGTGGCCTAATCCTTTGCTGCTAGCGACCCTTCTCTTGTACAGCCCACTGTTTCCCTGCAGAAGAGCTGCAAAGCTCTTCAGAGACCGTCTTAGGCCCGCTGGTGCTGTCCAGTCGAGATCCTTCACAGTTCTGTGTCTCCTGGTGACACCTTCCTCATAGCACAGTATCTTCTTGGTTCCTAGAAATCTCTCCTCTGGGTTCTACGATGGCATTTTTAAGTCACTCTGGATCCAAAAGAGCCATCCCTTCTGCACCAGAACTGTCACCACCCTCAGAGCCGAGGGGTCCAATAATCCAAGGTTATTTTTTTAATGTCAAAGCAATACGGCTGCATGGGAAAATCACTGGGAATATTTACTCAATTCATGGCTACAAATGCAAGTACCTCTTGCACTGTCAGCATGATGTTCATAAATGCAATAGCACATGCAAAGACACACACTTGCATGGTTGGGCCAATGGGCATATTAGCAGTAAGTGCGGCTGGAATTGTCAGATCAGATGTTCATATTCACTCCCACCCAGCTAACTTTCATGTTAGTTGTATTTGTAACATTTGCATCTGAGCCTTGATATTTCCGGCAGCTTGGTTCCCATGCTTCCCTGCACAGGATTTCCCTGTAGCTATTTGATTTTTCTGTGATTGTATCAAGTGACTCTGTGGCAGGTGTTTCTCTTCGTCCTGCCCTCTTTGTCTCCTGAGCCTCTACCCGGAGACTGTTTCTCTGAGCTCTCTTCCCGGGTGTATTTCTCTCAGTTGTCAGCTTGAACGTGTTAGTCGTAGCTCTTCACCAAAGCCTGTTACTCTCAGTTCAGTGCTCGCGCAGACAACTCCCTCTGGCCAAGAACTGTTTCCCCCCCAGCATGTTTTCTATTTTTCTGCCTTGCACTCTGTAGCTCTTGCTCTGAACTCAGTCCGCCGACATCCAGTTGTTTTGTATGACTGTCCAGTTTGGTCTTTCTCTATCCAGGCTACTGATCCAGCTTGCTTAGTGTTGCTGGGGCTATGACACTCAGTTCCTCAGCTTCTCCGTGCTGCTGTCTCTTGCCCTCACATTGGTCAGACCTCCTACACTGGCCATGTTACCTTAGAGTTCAAACTGAAAAACTCAAGTCACCATCACATTATCACAAGTTATTATACTAGCTGCTGCTGATTAGTCTACAAATAGATAATTTGCCATTAATAGTTTCCAAGCTTCAAGGGCTTTAGCTTCCAGGGGGTCATCTGATTAGCTTCCTTACCGGAACAACATGATCAGGAGACAATGTGGTAGAAAAGCGATGATGAGCGGGACAAATAAAATGGCATCTGTGTTTGTGATGCTAATAATGACAGTTTAATGAGTGTGATAATGATAATCTAATTTGATGATGCGTTCATTTGTGACTGCAGAGACATGTTCTCGTCTTTTCCCCTCTCTTCGGCTCCTCTCTGGTTTCCAGTGCTGCAGCATTTTCCACTGCTGTTCCTCACATTTACATTTCCTCCCTGTTTTGTTTTTCCTCGTAACTTATTCCCTTTTAAAGCACCCAACTTGGACTTTTCGTCATCTAGCTTACCTCGCTGCATTTACGACCAATCTGTTCTCCTTCCCCGTTTGATTCATTCCCCATTACCCCAAGCTCCTTCCTACTTTTCTCCAACTATTGGCAAATGAAGCCTGTGAGCCCACCTGATTTCTTTTCCGTATTTCACTCTTTTGTCCTCCATTTTCACTCTACTTCTTTAACTCCCCCTACGTCTTACTACGCTCCTATTTGTCAGCACCCGATGACCACTTCAAAGTCCAATTTCTGTGTTACAAAACTTTAACAAATAGGTTTCGTACTACTCTCTGTGTCTGGAAACTATCAGCCCTCTGGAAACTAGTAAGTGTTTTAACACCATTTACTCAAGTGGCAGCTGAGGTGTCCCTAAATTTTAGGTTTGGGAACACCGAGTCTTTGAAGAGCCGTATGCTCCCCCATTCACCCTCTGTTAATTTTCCCTCATGGCCCGTTTCTAAATACTTCAGTTCCAGGATATAAATCCAACTTATTTTTCCTTCTGCTCTATTTTCACTCATATTTTGCCATTTTCCCCTCTCACCAGTTGCATTGTTGTTATATTTTTCTCCACTTTTCATCCTTCTTCCCTTTGTCGCTTGATGTGATCCCTCCAAAGTGTTACTTCTGTGCCTGCCATTCAACCCACATCCTCTCATTCATTTTCACTGTGTAGTTTTGATCAAATACTCAATAACGCCATGACAACCTAAAGGCAAAGGATTATTGTGAAAGGCAGGTCAGTGCTGGAGTAAGCCTTCCAAAATTACAAAAGTAATCAGTCTTACAATACTTCATTTTATAGATCAAAATGTTCAAAGCAACCATTATTCAGACTGCGGCAGCTACTTTCCTGGACCCCAGGCACTAATATTAAAATTCAATAACTGTGAAAAATTGTCTTTTGATCATCAGAAGGTCAAACAAACCGTATGTTGCTGTAGTTGTTTGTAAACCTCTCCTGTCCCCTCTTTCTTATTCAGATCTCCTCTTCTCTCCTTTGCATACTCATTGTCTTTATGGAGGACAGTGATCGATGTGCTGCTCTGCTAGACTGTGACGAGGTTGGGAACTCTGGCCTCTGGCCTCTGTGTGTGTGTGTGTGTGTGTGTGTGTGTGTGTGCATGATGAACTCAACTGTTGATTGCGTGCACTTATTTATATGAAGGGCATACATATAGTCCACGGACAGGAATTCATCGAATGTCAACTTGACTATGAAGAATGCATGAGGCATGTTGCCCTAAAGAGTGTTTTATGTTATTTTATCAGTGTATATTCTGGTTTGTGATTGTGCACATGTGCAACACTGGGTGTAATTGTGAATGTGTGTGTGTGTGTGTGTGTGTAGAGTGTTTTGTAACTGTCAAAATAATGATTCCACTACTCAGTTTCTTGCTGCTTTTGCAGTGGACTGAGTCAATAACTTTGACAAATCCGGGGTCTAGTCGTGTCTCGCTGCATGTACGCGCACATGCACACAAACATATAACTGTCATTTCTGTGCTCTCTCTGTTTGAACCAGCTGTATTGATTGCTCTGCCATTGAAACTCCTGTTAGGAGTTTGTCATGGTTTCTCGCTCATTGCTTCCACCCCTGACAGCTCAAAAAGCTGTGGAGCTTTTGTTTCTCTGGTCCGAGGTGAACACGTAATCCTGCCATTGCTTTCACATTTTGCAAATGGATAAGGCCTGTACAAATCTCTTATGTCCTGATGCATGGACACGCACATGCACACACGCACACACACACTGCAGTTTTAGGTTTACTCATTTACTCAATTCTGACATCAACCACCTGCGCGTACCCCAACATGAACCCAGCATTAACCAAACTAAACACTTTTCATCACCGTTTACCTGTTATTGTCCTTGAGGCAACATTGGCCCCATATAACGGGATAGATACAACGTACGTACTCAAACAAAAATAGTGGCAAAAAACTGTGGCAGTGTTGGTTGCCATATTTAATATCAAAGTCACTCTTACTTCTATCATGTCTGTTCCAACTGAGTTCACGCACTAGTTGAGGATGAATCTGTTTTGGGTTCTGGCTGTCTGAGCAGCGTTGCATTTGCCCCTCCGCTTGAGTCGGCTCCTCCATCTTGCGTATAACTAACACCGGAAGATGACAAGCAAATGACGTTCATCCTTCGCAGTGACACTTCGGTTTCATCGAAGTGTGTAGACCGTTTCCTTTTGTGGGGTTGAGCTCATTATTGACATCACCGCTTTTTTCCTTTTTTGCTGGCGGAAGTTACGTTAGTGCATCTGGAGTGCGATATGGAATATAAACATAATCATTATTGTTTAGTTATCAATATTACCTGTTTGTCATCCGTATGTTGAAGGGCTTCTGGAGAAAAAAAAAAAAATTAGCGGCTCGTCGCGTCCGATTAATCTGAAGTATTTCTAGGTTTAAGTGTTTCCATATATGATTCTATAATACACGGTTATGCTACTGTACTAATTATTTCTGGTGCTGCCTAAATTGTATAGCTCAGGGGTCTTCAACCTTATTTCCTCTGAGAGCTCCTTGATCTACTGAGTGAATCTCGATCTACTGGTTGGATACCACTGGTATAGATCTATTGCTAGGACTGTGGGCTCAGTATCATGTTTTGTAGGAATATGTGGCTTTTTAACCGTGGTAAGAAAAAATAGAAACCATCACAGCTTCAATTGTTACAGCCGCCTGCGTGCCAAGCTTTTTGGGGTTTTGCAAAACGGGGATAAGAAATGATTTGTGACTTTTAAACCGGAACATGAGGTTTACATGCACATGACATAAGTATGCATATAACAACACGAGGGTAAGGCATTATCTATGAGCATCTACAGATGTTTTCAGTGGCCTGAAGTATTACCTGCTACATGGTACCATGTATGAATGTTACATAGTCACATCACATATTTCTATCAAGTTCCTAACTGTATAACACTTTCCACGGGCGATAACGGTTAGTGAGGTGGAGAAAGCAACTCGTGTCTGATAGAGACATTGTAAGGCAATTGAAAAACACTTAATGATGTCAAACACCCTGCATTTCTGCCTCAGCAGCTTGTAGTTACTATCGTGATAGAATAGGCAATAGTGATAACATGATGCCATCAAGTGTTTATGCTGATGGTAATAAAGTTGAGGAAAGGATGATGGCGATGGCATTGCGATGATAATGTTTCCCTAGTGTTGATAATAATCAATGTATATCTGTATATTTTTTCCTTCCATGACTTTTTAACTTGGCCCTCCTCCTGGGTGTTCAGTGTCAGGGGTTACAGAACATTACCCTTCATTGTGAGCAGTTTTTCATTACTGCGTTCAAGGGCATGTCTGCAGGGGAGATGCTTAGTGACACAGCAAGACAGAATGGTGACACATTAGGAACCCAAAGCCCTATAGTTAAAGGACAATCTCTCTATCCACCGTGGTGCCATCCCATCTTTGCATACTAATTAGGATGACTAAATTACCATTAAAACATTTTGTAATCCTCTGATTCATTTCAGATTTATTTTGTTGCCTTTTATTGAGCACTGAAGAATGGGACTGCACAATTAATCATATTAATACACGATCTCAATTCACACCTCTGTGCGAGCTCATTTCTAGATGACAACAAATCTGCAGCATTTTCATTCGGGACATCAGTTACATCAAAACAAGTGCTGATACTTTCTCCCTTACAAATGACCTCACTGCATTACGCCACATGACAGGCAATAGGGAAAATAAACCAACCAAACTGCAACGCACTTTTACTTTTTCAAACTTTTGTGTTTAATAGCAGAAGACAAGAGGTTGAAGTTGATTATTTTTGTGTTCAATAACTTATGAAGCTTTAAACAAGGGCGTTGATGTGTATGTATCATGTCGAGGTCTGCCTGCCTGCTGAGAATTGCATGCACCTTGCAGGACCGCGCACAGCTAAAGGGGAAACTATCAGATATTGTATTGATTGGTATGATATGGATTTTTATCATTTTAAATGAGGTATGTTTGTTACACAAGTTAGCTTATGCACATGAGTTTGAATAATTCAGTATTGACTTTTGTTTTTAGGGTGGCACGTTGGTGCAGTGGCTCGCACTGATGCTTCAGCAAGGTTTTGGGTTCGACCCGCTGATCAGCTGGGGCCTTTATGTGGGGAGTTGGTATGTTCTCCGTGTGCCTGCAGCTTTTCCCACAGTTCAAGTACATGCGAGCTATGGGTTCACCGATGAATCTAAATTTACTGTCGGTGTTAATGTGAGTGTGAATGGTTGTCTGTTTTCCTGTGTTGGCCCTGGGATGGAATGGTAACCTGTCCAGGGTGTATCCTGCCTTCCCCCACAGATAGCAAGGATAGGCTGTAGTGCCCCAGTGCCCCTGTCCAGGATAAAGTGGTTTTAGATAATGGATGGCGGGATTGATGGACATCACTCGGGACACCAACGGTCCCCTGGATAATAGTCCTGTGTCTGCCCTATCTAACCTCCCGCAACCTCCTAATAATGCAGAGTTTGTCATTCTTATATTATGTCACTTCACTTCCTCCTTTGCTCCTGTAATATTGACTGCAGTCATTAGAGGTTTCCTTCGTAAACACTTGTCATCTTAACCCCCTTAAGCAATGGAGCTGTGTTGTTGTTTTGCTGGTGAGTTTAGTCTGTTTGCATGACATGGAACACAGATTTTTGGCTGAAATTAAATCATGCATGTTGGAGTTAATTGACGTGGGCTTAACTGTTTGGCTCGTGAGGCTCTCTTTCATAATTGTTCTTGGCTCAAGAGGTGTGAGCCTTGTTGAACTCTACAAGCCTCGGCTGGGTCACTTATTATATTACTTATTAGCCCTATTATAATGCAAGAAATTATACTCATTTTGTAATTTGTCTTCTTTGAAAGAGTGTGTTGTGTTAAGATTATAAATAGTATGTCAAGACAAAACAGCTGCAGAAAAGGTTGAACATGAATTGAGGAATGAGACAACATACAAATGTTCACACTGACAACATATTAGTGTGTTTTAAACATGGAAAGGTATAAGAATATGTGGATAAAATACGTCAAACGGCATACTGCAGTGTTGCCATATGTAGATTTTGTCTAACCAGAAACCTTTCCTCTTGTCCTAGCATTGTATACAGTCACATAGTACAAAATATTCACTCTTACGTCATATTAACCAGTCTGTGCCAGTTAGTGTGCATACAATGACAGAAACAACAGACATGGATAAAAAGAGGCAGAGAGTAAGATATCAAGGTCTCATTATCAGAAAAAAGATACACATTCGTGGTGACAAAAATTCTGCAGACTGGAAAAAAAAAAAAAAAAGAAAAAAAAAGCTTACAGACAAAACCTTGTAGAAAATCACCAGATATTAATAAAATAACATTTCCCCTTGAGTCACAGTTAAATTGCACTGTCAAAACCTCTGGCACACACACACACACACACACACACACACACACACACACACACACACACACACACACACACACACACACACACACACACACACACAAATCCCCTTTTGTTTCTCTCATTTCTCTGACCTAGGACTCTATTTATGGGGACAGTGTTCTTTTCTGGCATACTAGAGACTGAATGGCACACAAGAAGTAATGCATAATCTTTGAATGTAGAATGGATTTTCTAGCTCCCTTAAATGAAGTGTTGGCTTTTCAGGGTCCTCATGTAATTCCATTAGTTCTTTGATATAAACTATAGAGTGAATATGAGCAGGAGTGTGTGACGAGAGATGACTTTGACAGAATGTTATAAGCTGATATTCATAACAGAGGACTGAATGGGCCTGCGCACTGCTGCAAAAAAAAGTCTCTGTGGAGGCATATGAGGCAAAGAATTAGTAAAAGTTAGTATTGCTCATGCACAATCTTCCCGCATATTTCATGACACAACGTTGTTGGGGATGGGTGACGACATGCGGGCGAGGGAGGGATGGGCTACGCCATGCCAACCTTTATAAAAAAAAAAAAAAAAACGAAAACATTTTTAAGTATTGGCTTTTTTATCAGTTCCTTTACACACTGGTTATTTCTTCGCACATGTAAATGATTGAAGATTCAAACAGTGTCCTGCTTCACAGCTGGTTGAAAAGCCCTCGGACACCTTTACAGCTCTTTGGAATAAATTACAGCCCATTCATGTCTCTGCAATCAGAAAAATATATCCACACAAAACCCAAACTGCTCTGCAAGAATGACTGCATATTTTATTTTACATGACAACAATAACCGTTGATCATAATATACACGCACCGCTGCATCCACAGTTTACACTGCTCACCTGGCTCCACACAAATCAGCACGCAGGTCCCGGCCTGTCCGGCCCTCATAGCAGCCACGCCGCCGCTCCATCACTTTCACTCGCTCGACCAAGTCTCAGTCGTTGTGTGCTTGACCGCGGCGCTCTTCCCAGGGGTGATTTCAAGGGAACTTGTGACCATAAAATACCCCACAATTCTGAACTGCATTGTAATTCTCTTAAGTCAAATAATGCTGCATTCAGGGGAGGTCAAAAATTTGGTTTAAAGGGTTGGTTCGTAGGCAAATGTCTGCATGCACAGCTGTTGGGTGTGCGCCGCTGTCAGTGTGGCTGGGAGGGATGGCATCAAGAGCAGGCTCACATCGGGATGACTTTCATCGTTCATCAGCTCTGGTAGTAGTATTTTCGGAATCTGGATAGCTCGGCGTATTGCATCACACCCGGAAGGTCTCGTGTTTGAACTCGATTCAGCCTGCTGGAACGTGGAGCGTGATCTCTCTGTGTCTCTTCTCTATGTCTTTGTTTGTCATGCAGATCTGATCACACCTCCCACCCATCGGGACTGATCCCAGTGTCTTGCAAGTCTCGTTGTCTGTATTCATGGCTTCGTCTGTTTGATTCTGCTCTGACTTGTTTCCTGGTGCGTCTATTAGCTACTTTCTGTGTTTGATTGTATGACAAGTGTTCAGAGTACAATAAGACAAGTGCAGGTGGAATAAAAGGAGCACGAAAAGAAAATTAATTTGTGAATTTGGAATAACAGTGAATAGAGTGTTGCTGACACAGTACATGACGCATGTATTTCCACCAGGGATTTGCACAAAAAAATTGGATGGGAGTGCAGACACAAAAGAGCATTGCAAGCGCACAGTTAATCTAAGTAAGGACAGAAAGATCAAATAATTGTCAGTCTGGTGAGATCAAAGAGGAAGTGGTAAAGGCATGAAATTATTCCTCTTACAAATTATGAATATTGTGTATGTGTGTGTAAGTGTGTGAGGTGCAGGTACTTTAGATGCTTAGTGTTTAATACAGTACAGTTTTGCAGGCTGCTGTGCAGCCAATATTACATGGATGCTTCCAACTTGACCCACTTCAACTGCAGGAACCTTTAAATATATTCATATCTTACTGATATTCCCCAAGTATTACCTTACCATTGTTGAAGTCTGAAATCCCACACTTAGGTTTAACTAAAAACTGTGAAATACCATAGAAAGCTATGAACTAACTTTTCATCTTAAAAACATTTGCTTTCCGTGCACCCTTTTTTTTTTCTGCTGATAAAAGAAAGAAAAGATCCCTAAAATTGACATTTCAGTCATCAGAATCTTAGGACACCAGGACAGGAATGTTTTTTTTAATGCACCATGTTATCACCCTGCACACAACAAGAACTAAATTCAATCTCTTGTGAATATGTCATGAAATCCACATGACGTCCACGTGCATCTCTGTCAGTTTAAGAAAAAAGAGGGGACTTCATGGGAAGTCAGATTATTGTGTCCCAAACGGTGATAATAAAACTGCCTGAAGTGGTAGTTAGCCTCAGAAATGGAGTGATTGTCTTTTACATCAATTACATCAATTCCTCTGTAAAGTGACACACTTGAGGGAAGTGATCAAAAGGAAGAAAACATTTGTATCTGGAGACCACTCTGATCCATCACAGCAATCTGGCAACATGAACAGGAGTATTGAAAGCCAAATATGCCAGATAACCCCCAATTTGACTTAAAAGGTAAAGAAAACCTCCTGACCTCTTTAAAATCGAACAGGATACACCAGCATGGACATAAGAACAAATACAAATAATTGCTCACAGCTTTTACACTGTCAGTAAATATCAGCTTTGTCACTGAATGAAAAACAATTTCCTGTCAAGTTTGCAATTTACTCTTAAAATAGGTCGGAAAATAATCTGTGATGGCAAAAAAAAGAATTAAACGCAGATGAAGCATCTCCTCAGAAGTTGGTTTCTTCTAAGAAAAAAAAACTGCAAATACTGTAGCTAATCACCTCCATGCTATTCCATAGTTATGGATAATAACCTCAAATAATAGGCAATTTGTTTGGGGTTTTATGTTTAGCAATCATTTTATCAGAGCATATGCCACGTTTCATCTCCTGTGGAATGAAAGTCTTCAGTTACACAGTACTTCCAGCTGACACACTTTACTGTACTCATCTAATTGCTTCAGTTTGTTTTTATTTTCCTGTTAACTCATCTAATTGCCCCTCTTTCTACTTTCCAAAGCAGTTTCAAACCTCTATTAGCAATAGATTATTAATCAATATTGTCATACTTGAAGCTAATACTACCTAATGCATTGCTCTTTTAAACTAATTAAATAGAAAATACTATCCCACCCATGTCTTACCCAAACGCTGGGGATTGGATTTTCCACGTTTTTTTATGACCGCTGCAGCGATGACACGGATTGCATGGTGTTACAACACTTAGTGGAAAAATAGGAAGATGGGAAATAAGGAACTTTATAGCTGCTAATTTTTTCTCCACAGTGTGAGCTTCTTCTCCATCCTCTGCCCTGTTTCTGTGGAGCTTAAATTGTTGTAGCAGTGCAGCTTGGATGTGGGGGATTAGCCCTTTGATTGATAAGGAGAGCAGAGCTTGAGTTGGAACCTGTGGGCTTCTCAAAGACCAATGGGGTTCAGTCTTGCCTCATCAGCTTTCTTTATTTTTCTTTACCCAAACTTTCTTTGTCCTTCGCTTTCTTCCGAGACATTGTGCTCTGAAGCGTAAGGAAATAATTCTTATTCGAAGAGAAAAAAGTGACATTATTCACAACACATACTACCCTTCTACTTTTCATATGCTGTAAGGATGAGCAATGTCCCCAATTTTTAATGGAAGAAAGGATCTAATCATTCATTGAAGGATGAAAAGTAAAGTCTTTAGTAATGGAAGTTAGGCCGCATATGACACTTTCTATCAAGCCCAAATTTAACTGTCTCTGCAGATATCCTGCTGAGTTGGCTGTTGAAAATGAGCAGCAGTGGACTGCTCACAGTGAGGGACTGGCTGGGAGGTGAGTCAAGAGGCAGGAGGCTAACAAGGTCCTGTTAGAAACAAGAGGACTGTCTGTTGAACTATGATAGACCTGACCTTTTATTTTATACTGCAAGTGGCTTTCATGAGAGTGGAGTGGCGAATGTGTGTGTTTGTGTGTGTGTGTGAGACAGAGAGAGAGAGAGAGAGAGAGAGAGAGAGAGTGTGTGTGTGCGTGTGCGTGCATGTAACTGCATTGTGTATCCATGCACAGAAATGGATGAGGATATCTCGTCAAATTGTGCTGTAAGAGAAAGTGTTACCGTCTCAGTGGTATGATTGACGGGCAGAGAAGCAGGGTGCAATTTGGCATCTGATTCTACAGTTCTACAGCAGCTCATACGTAGTGTGTGTGTGTGTGTGTGTGTGTGTGTGTGTGTGTGTGTGTGTGTGTGTGTGTGTGTGTGTGTGTGTGTGTGTGTGTGTGTGTGTGTGTGTGTGTGTGTGTGTGTATGTGTGTGCCTCATTAATGATTGAGTCTGAAGAGAGAGTTCTTCGGATCAAACATTTAGCTGAATCAACAACTGCTGAGCTCATTGCACGCACACACAGGCACGCACGCACGCACGCACGCACCCACGCACACACACAAGGATATTATAGCTATCTTCCATGTCTTGATCCCTAAATCCAGGGGGCTTGTCAGTTCCAAACAGAGCTTATAAAAAAAAAGCTTTTAAGTTTTGAAAGAAGTACTGAAAAAGTCTATTAGGTCCCTACTGTTTATGTCTATTTATGCATTTCTGTGTTTATATCCTCACATACTGTTTCTGCCCATCGTTGCTTCAAATCACAGAAAACTATATTGAGTGTGACTGAGATCTTGCAGCATTTTGGAGGCCCACAAGTCTGGAGTCATGTCTGTCATATAAACTGCTGGTACTTTCACAGTATGCCTTGATTGATTTTCCATACTTTGCACAAGTATTGTGGTTTGATCAGATAACTGATTGGATCTGTTGTATTTGAACAAAAGAATGTCCATTGGCCACTTGACCCATTTTCTTCAGTGCAGCACTAATACATGAATAGCATATTCTTCTTAACTCACAGAGCTATTCACTCTGGAGTTACTATTTAACCAAACTTGGCACAGGAAAATAATACCTCGTGTCAAGTGTTAATTTAATAACTACTTCAAGAAGGAAATTTGTGAAAGCTATTGGTTGTGTGCTGCGAGTCCATTAAGCTAATGGACTTAAATGTAGTAAAGCTTCAAACAGATACACCTAAGAGACTGCAAAACACCAGAGAAATATTTTAATGATTAAATGGGTCATGATTTTCAAAAAGTCATTTGAAAAAAAAAAAAAATCAAATAGATTATGCGACTATTGTCCTGTCTCATTTCCCTTGTTTTTACCGGCCAGTGATAGTAATCCGTTACTATTGCCAGAAGGTGGCAGTAATGTACCTAAAAGCTTTTTGTCAATTGTCAATAAACAACAAAAGGAAGAGAAGAAAACATCACTACTAGCCTCTGGTAAAACGTGATTAGATGTTACAAACCAAAATGACAGCTGTTCTGTGTGCAACTTCTTTCAAAAGATAAACAAAAAATAAGATGCAGTGCAAACTCTGCCAGGTAAAGTGAGGGTATCATAAGTTTACCCCAGACGGTCCAACTACAGATCAACAGTCAGTGAATAGCTTGTCACCAGGTGAATTAAGTTTGATTTGGATGTGCAGAGCAAACAGCTCCCATCATAAAGATGCGGCTAAAGACATACTTCTAATCAGCTTTGTTAAAGGTTTTCAAAAAAACTAGTAACTAAATAACAATTGAAGTATGTGTAAACATGTTAATATTTTAGACACCAAGCACGTATGTTATTATATTAAATGATCAATGTATTGCATTACTTTATGTCTTGTGTAATGCTCCTCTCTGCAGTCAGCACTTTGTGGTTTTTTGTTGCTGTTTTTTTTAAACTAATAACCGTCTACATTTTTTGAGACGGTATCAGTTCACTTTCTCTGCCTCTAAGACACACGCTCAAATGCCCTGGAAAAAGGTGGCCTCGGTGTGTTTGTGTCCTATTGATGAAAGGCTGTCTCAGAGTCTTGTATCTGTCACATATCTGTTTTTGTGTTTTGTTGCCATACTGGACAGTAAAAAGTGAACGTAAAAGCATTTATAGCCTTTGTAACTCAGCGGTTTCCCAACAGTAAGCAGTTTTATGTGACTGATTCTTAGCGGGAAACTTTAGTTTCATCATTGCGGGGCAGATGCTTGCTCAAATATACAATAAGCTGCACAGTGAATGTGTTTATATATATATATATATACATATACACTGTACCACATCATAGCCTGTGTGTGTTCACAGGTGTATTGACCTGCTGTGACATTGGCTGAAGTGCAGTCACAGATGGGGTGATAAATTGGTCACACTCTACAAAATGTGTCACAGACTGGTAAACTCATCCCTTGGTTGCCATAGAAACAGCTTTGAGTGACAGTTTAAGGCAGTAGTGAGGAGATTCCAAAAATTAAAAAAAAAAAAAAAAAAATCCCCCCAAAAAACCCACTGCTTGTGTGTTGTTATTTTCTGTCTTTTCCTTCCCTGTGGTGTAGTGTTATTTTAATAGTGCGTTCTAACTTTGTGTGGTTAAATCAAAATGTAGTCCAAGCAGGTTTAAGTCTGCAGGTCACATTTACATTTGTTTAGGTTCTCTAACACCAAGCACATATGAGGGCATTTGTGTTTGTTTAGTGTTTGCCAACATTCATAACCTTTCCTGTAAATACACAGTTTAAGTGTGTTTTACAATCATTTCATTCAACCACAGGTGCAGTTCTAGAGAGGAGTAACAGTTATTGACAAGTGCATTAATAAACACTCCTATCTGCTTGCAACTGCATATTACCGTGTTAAGTGTTTCTGAACTACATCATAAAGATAATTTGTTTTTGAAACAATTTTTTCTACAGATGCTAACATTGGGTGGCAGATAAAAATAAATAATAATAAAAAAAGAGTCCTATTGGTTTTTCTTAGAAAGTAATTATGATTTCTGTCTGTCTACGTCTCCTTGTGTCGCTCTAATTCCTGGATGATGAATTATTTTGTATCTTGTAATGAGCTGCTTTTCTTTAGTTAAGTCACAGTAATGTAGAGCTAATTGGCTCCGTTTTGTCTTAATGATCTGTAACTTTGGTTTGCTGAGTAATTTCATTGATTTTTTTTTTTTTTTTTAGCATTTACACTTCTGTTATGTTGAATTGAATACAAACAGTAAGCGACTGTTATTTTTCTGTTGGATACTCATCCTTCAAAATTCCTGGTTTCTGTTCTTACATTAATCTTTTTCATTTCCCTAAATCTCTCCGCCTATCATGTTCAACCTTCCCGCTGGCTTTCTAACCTTCTCTTGTTTTTCCTTCCTTTTCCCCTTCATTACAGTCATCCCCTCTCCTCCACTGTCTCCCCCACGTCTCCCCTTTCCTCCTCCACCTTCGTTGTCTCTCTACCTAACTCTGGGCAGTCTTCCAGGCAGATTGTATGTGGTGCTGTCTGTGGCTCTAATTGACCCTGACAGGACATTCATCATTAGTCACAGCCTTTAATGCCACATTGCTTTTAGGGATTCTGTTTTTTTTCCTCTAAAACTGTGATGTGAGCCATTATATATAACCATCAGAAAGCAAGCTATATCCCCACCTTTTCTTGGACTCCCCCCCTCACGTACAGTGAACCTCCTGAAAGTGCAGCCACCTTGCTGTACTCACCTGTTAAAGTCTTTAGTACAAAAAAACCCATCTGTCGAAAGAAAACGAGAAACGATTAGAGCTCGAAACAAATCGGAAGAAGTTTGACATTGGAGGAAAGGTCTCTCTGCAGAAACTACTTCATTTTTAAATGCAGGCACTGACATGTCTTCCACTGACTGCAAATACAAAATAAATAATTGGCAAAGGCAGTTTTGACTTCATTATGCTGATTTTAGAATTGAGCACTTTTCTGAAGAGTCCATCAGTAGGAATTAAATCCATCAAACGTAGGTCCAATGAAGCTTCATCTAAGCTCCTTTTGCTGTGGATCGTTGGCTGTACTTGCTCGTCAGGGCTGTTTGTCTCCTCCATTCATCCTCCATACTGATTATTCACTTTAGGATGCTGGTGCCTGCAAGCCTAATTAATTCTTACAGCATATTCTGCTGCCAGTTTCAGATTTTGTGTTAGTTGCACACCAAAAAAGACACGCGCGCGCGCGCGCACACACACACACACACACACACACACACACACACACACACACACACACACACACACACACGCACACACACACGATGAAAACAGACTGAACGCATATGCTTTCAAACGCATGGATAAATCTCAGTTTGCACGTATGCTGAACATACACACAACTGACAGATTCCCCAACACATATGCACTCTTTCCATCTCGTTCACATGCAGGTGGGGAAAATATTGCACTGAAACTACTACACACACACACTCTCGCAAAACACAAAGTGAATATTTGAGTATATCTCTCCAGTGTGAGTGGCGTGTTTGACTAATTATTTAAACCAGAAGTGTCCAGGGTCACTTGCTGCCATCTTCAGCTCTTCTCTGTTATATTACTTCCTAATAAGAAATAATTTTTCCATTGTGCCTTTCAACACTCCCCCACTGAGCAGACAGATCAGGTGTTTGACATTTTTCATCTTTTGAGTATAAATTTAGGACAACCTTGTTGTTGCCATTTTAGACTTATCTGCAGGAGTACTGCTGCCAATTAATTTCGATCATCAACTCTCGTGGGCCTCCAGGTTTCTGTCTTTGGTGTCTCACTACCTATTGCATGCTTCTTTTCTATTCTAAACGTGTTTGTCTCCTTCACTAGAAATTGTTGTGGAGATCCCTGTCAACTCCCACTCTGTGGTTTACATTTATCCTTGGTTTATCCCTTTCTCTCTGTCCCTCTCATAATTTTAACTGCTCTGCCTCATTTGCAGGGGGGAAGGATGGGAGAGACAATAAAAGGAGGAGGAGGAGAGGGAAAGGAAAAAGGACCAAGGTGAGGCAGATAAGAGTAGGACAATAATGCAATAATAAGGGTGCGGTAATTAGGCGTCTCCTGCTCTGTCTCTCTCTAATGCCCACACATTCCCTCTCACACACTCACTCACACACACACACACACACACACACACACACACACACACACACACACACACACACACACACACACACACACACACACACACACACACACACACACACACACACACTCACATACTCACACGTACTCACTCTCAAATCAGACTCTGTTCATAATTTTGCTTAATGATTGTCTGCAGTCTGCGCTATGATCCCTTGACAGTTGATGAAATTAACCTTGAGACTTGAGAGGTGCCACACAAAAGTCTCTCTCAAACACACACATATATAAACATGCCCATAAACGAAACTATAGGAATGAAGTAAAACTGAAAACTGAAACGGTCTTGACATCTTTGGAATAAACTGTCTGAGTTCAAATCAACTCCTTTTGCTTGTATGTGTGAGACCATTGAATGCACTTTCAAGCAGAGTGAAAGTAACTCTTTTCTAGGTGTTGATCTTTTAACACTTTTCAGGAGTTGAACCTTGAACTCTTTTGGGAGTTAAAACTCATCTCCCTTGAAGAGTCAAATTTTACTTTAACCTTGAGTTGTTTGAATTTGAACTGTTTCACAGTGTTAACAGTCAACACTTACACGTGTATTATTTGACATTCATGGAGTTAAAATGTCATCACACCAAAAAGGTTTTAGGCAAGACTGGCTCCTAGATAACATGTTCATCACAAATTTATATTTAACAATTATATGCCATGTGATTCTATACAATGTGCACACATGAATACTAAATGAAACCTTTGTGTAATAAGTTACAACCTCACCAATGCATTTTGACTGTAATTGATATATATATATTACATTCCTACCTTGTACACTCATGGTTTTGAATAAGAGCCCCATTTTATTTATCAATATGTCTTCATTGAAATATTAATAAACAGCATGTTTTAACGAAACAAAATGTAATTTCTGCCCATCACTTAAATTTAATTTGGTTGCTTTATTCTCAAAAGTTACAAAGAAATAACTAAGGCATGCTGGGAAATGCTAATACGGCAACAAGCCGGCGCAGTAAACACCGGGAGTAGTGTTGAATCATGCTCCTCAACACTCAGCGAATGAACCCCAACATATTACCCACCAAAGAGTCTCCCTGAACACAAGCTGTAGTGTAGTAACTTAGAAAATAAACTTCCAAAAATCCAGCTCTTTGTTTAACTCCCAAGATATTCCACTCCACAAATTTGCTGTGTACGATTTTGATTTCAAGAGCGACTGGGTGTGTTGGCCACCTGTGGCCAGTGCACGTACTGTCATTGGAAATACTCAAAGTGCATTGCCGTACTGGCAGTACTCAACGCTGATTACTGCCAAACATGATGGTTCGTTAGAGCAATAGACAATTTGATTGACAGATAAGAGGCGGTGCCAATTCAAACAAGAGAACCAATCGTAAAGAAGGCTAAAAATTTCCAAGTAAATGGAGCCTATCCAGACGTAGATAGAAACCATAACCGTGTGGCAAAAACATTCTGAACGAATGTTTTATTTGATACAAGCTTTTAACTGAAAAGGATAATTTCAGACTTAATCCCTTTTTGATCGCCAACATTGTGTATTGCAACTGTACTTTAACCACGCTTTTTTTCTCAGTAACTGTCAACGGCTAAAATCGCATTCATTTTGCAATTTAATTACGTCACGTTGTGCTTGCGGCACAGGCGCATGACCTCCATGTTTGAATGTGACAGCTGATAAAGCCTTAAAGCGAGCATTTGCTCAAGTCAAGGGGCACTGACTGATACAGGTTCAAACTACCTTTGGACAGTTGCTGCATATGTGTGTGGATATGGACTTGCACAGTCTGTATGTACATGTGACATCATTACATTACCCCTACGGTGGTTGTGGAATTAAGGCCAGAGATCAAGCATAGACGTGTCGGACCTCATCAAGGACTCGCATTTGATTGCGTACCCATGTGTTCACAATATCTTGTACATATATTGTCTTTCAGCGAGTAAAACAACAACATGATATCTCTGTTCATATTGTGTCATTTAATGTTGCTTGGACTTATATTTTATTTTTTTATCATGCTGCTCATATGCCAAACAAGCCCATGCTTGCAGTGGTGTTGTATATTTTTGAAAGAACTTGAAAGAAAAGACCCTTCCTACATACAAAGTCAGCATCATCACATCTCGGCGATGGAACATCTTATGAGAAAGGTTTAGAGGATGGATTGAATATACACAACGATCAAATATATATTCTCAATAGAACAATCCAAATAAGTTTAAGACTACAGTTAGGACATTTTCAAAGAAAATACAGTGGGTACGGAAAGTATTCAGACCCCTTTAAATTTTTCACTCTTTGTTTCATTGCAGCCATTTGCTAAAATCAAAAAAGTTCATTTTATTTCTCATTAATGTACACTCAGCACCCCATGTTGACAGAAAAAAACAGAAATGTAGAAATTTGTGCAAATTTATTAAAAAAGAAAAACTGAAATATCACATGGTCATAAGTATTCAGACCCTTTGCTCAGTATTGAGTAGAAGCACCCTTTTGAGCTAGTACAGCCATGAGTCTTCTTGGGAATGATGCAACAAGCTTTTCACACCTGGATTTGGGGATCCTCTGCCATTCTTCCTTGCAGATCCTCTCCAGTTCCATCAGGTTGGATGGTGAACGTTGGTGGACAGCCATTTTCAGGTCTCTCCAGAGATGCTCAATTGGGTTTAGGTCAGGGCTCTGGCTGGGCCAGTCAAGAATGGTCACAGAGTTGTTCCGAAGCCACTCCTTTGTTATTTTAGCTGTGTGCTTAGGGTCATTGTCTTGTTGGAAGGTGAACCTTCGGCCCAGTCTGAGGTCCAGAGCACTCTGGAAGAGGTTTTCTTCCAGGATATCTCTGTACTTGACCGCATTCATCTTTCCTTCAATTGCAACCAGTCGTCCTGTCCCTGCAGCTGGAAAAAAAAAAGCCATAGCATGATGCTGTCACCACCATGTTTCACTTTTGGGATTGTATTGGGCAGGTGATGAGCAGTGCCTGGTTTTCTCCACACATACCGCTTAGAATTAACGCCAAAAAGTTCAATCTTGGTCTCATCAGACCAGAGAATCTTATTTCTCATAGTCTGGGAGTCCTTCATGTGTTTTTTGGCAAACTTTATGCGGGCTTTCATATGTCTTGCACTGAGGAGAGGCTTCCGTCGGGCCACTCTGCCATAAAGCCCCGACTGGTGGAGGGCTGCAGTAATAGTTGACTTTGTGGAACTTTCTCCCATCTCCCTACTGCATCTCTGGAGCTCAGCCACAGTGATCTTTGGGTTCTTCTTTACCTCTCTCACCAAGGCTCTTCTCCCACGATTGCTCAGTTTGGCTGGACGGCCAGGTCTATGAAGAGTTCTGGTCGTCCCAAACTTCTTCCATTTAAGGATTATGGAGGCCACTGTGCTCTTAGGAACCTTGAGTGCTGCAGAAATTATTTTGTAACCTTGGCCAGATCTGTGCCTTGCCACAATTCTGTCTCTGAGCTCCTTGGATAGTTCCTTCGACCTCATGATTCTCATTTGCTCTGACATGCACTGTGAGCTGTAAGGTCTTATATAGACAGGTGTGTGCCTTTCCTAATCAAGTCCAATCAGTTTAATTAAACACAGCTGGACTCCAATGAAGGAGTAGAACCATCTCAAGGAGGATCAGAAGAAATGGACAGCATGTGAGTTAAATATGAGTGTCACAGCAAAGGGTCTGAATACTTATGACCATGTGATATTTCAGTTTTTCTTTTTTAATAAATTTGCACAAATTTCTACATTTCTGTTTTTTTCTGTCAAGATGGGGTGTTGAGTGTACATTAATGAGAAATAAAATGAACTTTTTTGATTTTAGCAAATGGCTGCAATGAAACAAAGAGTGAAAAATTTAAAGGGGTCTGAATACTTTCCGTACCCACTGTATATTCACTTTGAAATGTGGCTAAGGTAAAAGTTGACGTGTTGGGTTATCTGTTGTGGGTTTTTGTCCTGGAAATCCTGATTTGTGATTGATGCTGAATTTTGACTCTGACTTTAGGAAAGAGGAAGAGAATATACAAAATGACAGACTGGAGTGGAGAAATGGGAGCAAAGAAAATCTTTCAAAATGCGTCCTGGAAGAAAGGATGCAGCTTTTGAGGGAGTGTGGCTCTCACTTGCAGATGGCAACACAAGCAGAGACGGTCACTTAGCGGTAATTTGGTTTCTGACTGAGACGGGATAGAAGGTAGACAGTTCGTAGTGGAATGAACAAGGACATGCGTGATGAAGGATTAGTGGAAAGTATTTGGGTCAAGCATCTATGGAGGATTCTCATCTTCATGTAATCTTCACACAATTTAAGAAGAAGCCTTATTGCACTTTCTTTTCAAAAGAGTAAAAAAAAAAGACAACAGAAGAGGAAAGTATAAATGGAAGGAAGGAAGAGAATGGCTTGGAACCTAATCAAACCAAGGACACTTTGCTGATTGCCTCTTCAAAAACAACAGGGAGAAAATTGCTTTAGTTTGTTTCTGTCATGAAGGCAAAAGACAATTGATACTAAAAATGGTTAAAATGTTGCCGGGGAGAAATGAAAGGAGCTTAAAGTGAAATAACTAAATTACTCGTTCATAGACCGCGATGGGGGAATGGGTAATCTGTGACGTCAATCCCATTCTCTCTTCTTGCCTCTTCCTCCGGTCTTTACCTCCCTCCAACAATTACAGGGCTTTTCTAAATCCATCCTTCTCCCCTCCTCTCTATCTTCAACTCTCTCTGTCACTTTCTTATTCATGCAAAGATGCTGAAGGCCCAGAAAAGGGAAAGCCACCACATAATGGGTTTGCTTCCAAGATACTCTGACCACTGATGTAGGGATATGCTATGCTCTATTTACTGCATTAGACACACCACATACGCTAGAAAAAGCAATATTTCCCTTTGTGGGTTTATTTTGCATTTTAAGAAATAAATGTCAGTGAATCTGAGAGGGATAAACATGATGAAATGAGGTTCTTCCAGCCCACGTGTATTTACCAGCAAATCGGTCAACTGCTGTCTACACCACATAGTTTATATAGTTGGAAATATGGAGAACTTGTTGGATGATTACTGTGTTCTAGCCAACACATCATTATTAAAAGTTCCAAATCAAAAGTACCAACAGGTACTAGACTCCCTCAGCCATTGAAAAGTCAGACTGGTGTATAACTGAGTGTTCTGGAGGTTGGAGAGTCAACATTGAAGGCTATGAAGGGGAGATTGATGGGCTTTTGAGTACACCATGCTCAGCCAAGTGCAACAATCCAACAAACGACACATCAGCTGCATTAGCGACAACAACAACCACCTACACCGGCACGAGGACATTGTCGGCAACGCAAAGTGCATCGCTGGCTAATTAAAACATAAGTAAATCAGAGCTTAATGAGTTGTAATTGTAGATAATTGCAGAGCTGTTGATGTATCATGTCTAATTGGCTTGCATTGCTGAGATAATGAGAAAAGTTTGATTACTTTATGCTAAACGTGTTAGCAAGGTAGCAGGTGTTGTTTCGATGATGTGTCACAAGTAATCCCATACCTCACATCTCAATCTCATCACTCAACCTCTGCAGAGAAGGAGAGTGGATGGTCTTTACTCCAGTGTGCCACACAAGTCTCTAATTATACACATGAGCTAATGGATGTGGCTTTGTCCCACTTCTATTCCATTTAAAACACTGTCCTGGGTTCCAGTAGTTTGAGACTGGTTGTTTTTTAGGATTATGATGACACATGTTGATTTTTTGCAAATCTTTGACATTGATTTTGAGAAAGACAAATTTCAGGTGGTATTCTACAACAAAGTCAGCCAAACAAGATCGAGCTTCCTTTTACAGGTTTCATCTTCTTTGCAGTTTTGGTCCATATTGAGTTTAATTTTAATTATCAAGTCACTTTCTTCTTTTTCCTTTTGATCTCCTTACATCTGCACCATTGTCCCTGAAAAATCCAAAATTAATTATCTTCAAACCTTATCTATATTCTTGACTGTGGTCCTTGGGATGAGTGATCTCCATATTCTAAGCCTGTCATCTTACACGTAGCCTAACTTTACTGCCATTGTCCTTAAGTCCTCTGACTCCATGCTCACTTTATCTGTTCATCACGTCTTAGCTTGCTATCAAAAGCAGTCAGGACACATTCGAGCTTCACTATTCACATTGTTTGGGCACAAGGATGAGGACAAAAGGGACAATAAATGATGAAGTAAGAGAGGATTGAAAAGATTAAGATGAAAGTAAAAGTTGTAGCACATAAAAACATACACACTGACAAAGGAAAAAAAATGGACAAATGCACCCAAAACCTAAATGTTATTAATTGATCTTTAGGTTAGTGTGTGTGTGTGTGTGTGTGTGTGTGTGTGTGTGTGTGTGTGTGTGTGTGTGTGTGTGTGTGTGTGTGTGTGTGTGTGTGTGTGTGTGTGTGTGTGTGTGTGTGTGTGTGTGTGTGTGTGTGTGTGTGTCCTGAAGGCAATCACGTTGATGTGACTAGTCATGCAAGTGATTGGAATTAAAGTCAGATTATGTCCTGAGGATACAAAACCTGTTTAGGTTCTGTGACCTGTATCTGCTTACGAATGTGCAGGTGTGTGCATACAAACATCGACAGCTTGGACAGGCAGGTAGCAGAGCGATGGATTAGCTTACAACAATCATTTCATTTACAAGGAGAATTTGCCAAGACAGAACAAAAATGTAACTGCAGTTGCCTCGAACACATATAAAACTAGGATGACTAAGCATTGTTCAATACACATTTATAGCAATGTCATACTGAGAATAAGCGGGGAAAGAAATTAACCTTTAGACAGCTAAGTACATGTAAAGAAAGCAGGAGAGCTTTTGTATGATATGCTTATCTAATCACAGTTACTTGGTTTAATTGAAATAATGTGTGAATGGTGTTCAATGTTGCCAAGGTTACGTTTATCACTTAAGTTTGGAGAGTACATCAGAAATTGTGAAGTTGTTTGAATGGTTAATGTTTTTCATTGATCTCTTAAATTTATAACATTTTTCTCTTTACTTTCTTTTACTTAACATGTCACAAAACAACAGATGTACAAATATTTCTTGAAATATTTAACAAATCCGACAACATCTCAGACGAAGGTACTTGATAACAGATGAGGTTGCGCAACATGTCTGAAATACTCAATATGTCTGTCTTAAACTATAGAACGCTTAAAATATAGATCATTTCTATTTACTTAAAAAAAAAAAAAAAAGGATTCTACTTTAAGGATATTGCTTCCACGAACACCACACCGTATCTGAAAGAGACCAAAAAGGGAGAAAAACCTCCCTCTTTCTCTCTTTTAACGAGAGGTATCGTACCTGTAACTATGCACATTCATGCACATGTACCGTCAAAGACCTCGTTGCTCATCCATTTCCTGGCTGTCCTTGTATTCAGATGTGTTAACTTGCTAAGCTCCACCATGTGAATATACAAGAACCAGAAGATCCTTCATCAGCATTAGCCAGATTGAAGGTGATATTATATCCCAGGCGAATTGATCTTATTGCTGATAAGGCTGATTATTAGGCGCCTCTGAAGGAATATGTGGGCCCTGGTATCAGCACTTATATCAAAGTCTTGCTGCACACTTTTGATAAAAGCTACCTGAACTCGGATTCATTGATTTGATACAGATGTGCAAAGATGAGATAAATCTAAGACCTTCAGAAGGCAGATGTTAGAGATTGCAGAAGCAATTATGATACTCATGAATAAGCAGTGCTAATGCAAAGTTTATAGAACCCTGGACAGCGTGTTCCTCCTTCTTGCTTCGTGCAAACCATTAAGCCCTCTCAAATTACCTTGAAAGTTTCAGTGGCTTGTATCTAATAATACAAAGCTGATTAGCTTGCTCCGCTGCTCTCACTTCACCCAGCCATTCCGTTGCAGCTTTTTCTCCTGTGTCTTGTCCTGTACCGCAAACATCATGAAACAAATGTAGTCTAAACAAGAATAGCATAATGGTGGGGTGGGGGCCTGTAAATGCTTGCAAAGTAAACAAGGCAGCACAATAAATGGGAGTAAAGGGACAAAGGAAAGAGATTGAAATATAGTAAGCTTGATGGAGAGCCCCAGAATAAGTTTTTTCCTCACTGCCCACCATCCCCTCCCTCTCCCCATCTCTTGCCTCCCTGCTTGGTTGGGTAATTGGATTTCAGTGGTGAGCCAGGGGTCTGCTCTCTTAGAACTTTCTGGAAGGTCAGAGGTGGCAGGGCAACACCGTGTCACAGCTAATCTGTCCCTGGACAGCTCCGGGTAAGTCGGGAGAAATGACACCGTGTGCGTGTGCACGTAGGAGTGTGTGTATGACAGAGTGCGATTTTGTAAATGTCTGTGGCAGGTAAGGGTCATCCTCCCTGTGCAGTCCCTGTATTGTTGGATAGCGGAAGGAGGAGAGACAGAAACAGATATTCTGCCTTAGTCATTTATTAGGAGGTGACCCTGAAGAAGCGTCTCTCCGCAGACTGCATGAGGCACTGAAGAGGAAACTCGCACACCGTGACAGGCATTACCTACACTTACATAACGCATCTCAGATAACAGGCAATACTCAGGGTCACTATATAAAAACCCTGACATGAGACCAGGAGCCCTTGAAAGGAGAAAAACTGTAGTTGCTTAAAGTAGATTTATTTATTTAACAGGCTGACAGTTTGTTTTCAGTACTTTTTTGGAGTGCAGTGATCCACGTAGCCTGTAAAGTAACCGATTGGATGGCTTGGAAAATTAGTCATCCACATTTTAAAAGCACTGAACCCCTACTTCGGACTTCTTTCTCTAGCTTTTCTTCACAGCCGCGCAGTTTGTATGAGAGTTGGTTTCCCATTAATTTAACGGGGGCATGGCCGGTATTGCAGATTACAAGGGGGAGTTAGTTGTGGCAGGATGGCAAAACCTGCCTGACTTCCCCCACCTGCGCTTTTAGCAACGTGGGTGCTGTGGGAGAATTGGTGTGGGGACAGATGGTCTGACATTGGCTAATCTGTTAAAGGGACACACAGGGGAGATGTTAACTGTAGCCAGTGTGAAACGCATCTCAGCACGCAGCATGCAGAGGTTCAACAACCATTCGGCGTGAGCGTGACTGGGGAGGGAGTACATTTCAGATCAGAGAAGTCTGGAAACTTGGGCGATCCAAATTTATGTCGTTTATGTTGCAGTTCTGTGGGTAGAAAACACATTTCTTCGTGTTGTTTGGTTATTGTGGAGTTTTGACATTATTCTTTGTGTTCTTCTACAGTTTTGTGTGCAAATCCAACTTGTTCACATTCCAGGGCCCCATTTAGTCACAGCCTGCTGCTGTCTCACAGATACACTCAAGTTGCCACAGTTTTAGGCACCAAAACAACTTGGTTTGAGTTAAAATGATCACTTTCGCTTAAGTAATGTTACATACGTCATGAAGGTTATTTTGCGTACGTTAAATATGGCACAAATGTAACTTACTTCTCTTGCTTAAAAGAAATCCTTTGACTGGTTTTCTCCTGAACTCGAACACTGGTCTCTCGGGTAAAAGTCCTGTGTTAGCTCCACCCAACCACCCCTGACCTCCTACCGATGTGGACATTGTAGCTCTTTCTACTTTGGTCCTACAACCTCCTTCTTCAACTCGGGTCGAGCACCTTGTGCGTCTGTCACTGACGTCAGTGGCTTTGACAAGACAACAATAATTGACACCCTGGGAATGAAAACGGGCTGAGAAACGTGCTGGACCCCGTTTTGTGGTTACTTTGAAAGAATGTAATATCTACCAAATCCCGGATTAGGTTTTGTCTATTAATCATTCTCCCAAGATTTGTTTTGGTGTGTATGCAGTCCCGTGCGTTTGTTTCTCATTAGAAACTAACTGGAATATTTACGAAGGCCTGAGAGATTTATCATACTAATGCATATTATACAGGGCGGGAAGGGATATAATTTTTGGTCCAGAGAGGAGCCTAGTGAGGGAACTGTGATTGAAGAGAAAAAGAGGAACTTGCAGCATAGTGGAGGAATAGATCAGTAGATGAAGGAGGAAAGCTAAGTGTTCCTTTATCCCAATTCAAATCAGGATAACGCTCAAGAGTAAGAATTATTATCTACATTGGCCTTGTCCATTAATACATTGAATATTCCTTGCTGTCAAAACATCCTCTCTAATCATCATTATCTCATATTTCCCTCGATAGTAGACCGTTTTTTACACCTCATATTTCCCAAAATGAACTGGATAAAACACAGGCAGGGAGAAAGCTGTAAAGAGCAGCATATCCATACCGTTATGGCGTACGATGTTCTCATTCTCAGCACAGCTGAATGGATGAATCATTGAGCCTCATGATTACAAGACACAAACAAATCTTATTCACTCACCGAGGAGACGTGGATGTGATGTTTCTGTTGTGAATATTAAAGCAAGGAGTGGATAAAATGAAGATGACAAGTTGTTGAGGGGAGAAGTCACTGCATCTGCTTTATTCTGACTGATTGCTTCATGGGCCACAATTCCTCACAGATGCAGGAGCTTTTGCTCACGGTGCAATAACATGAAGAATTGTTCATGCCCCGGTGAGAGAGCGTGGACGCGTACACTCGGAGTACACCACATACAACACAGGCACATACACTCATTGTTTGTGTCACTGAAGGGCTCCGGTGTTCATCGCAAAATGAGTAAAGAAGGAAAGAGCACGAAGAAGGCAGCCAAAGATGACTGGCCCTGAAAAATAAAATAAGGGAGTGAAGAAGGTAGAGGGCATCTTGGGACAGGAAGCTGAGATATGAGACAGCTTATTGCTGGCCTTGGTTTAACTCCAGCTTCTCTTTTCACTGCAGTGTTACTGGATTCTTGCAGTGAGGCATTATTCACAAAGCAGTGGAGCAAGTTTTTTTTTTTTTTTTTTTTCATTTAGATGTAGCAGAGTATCCTCGTGGATTCAGAGAAATCTCTGGGTTGAAGTTTAATCACCACAATCAACCACTGAGGGTTCCTCAAGGAACACAGTGGCCATATTTGGAATGAAATATAACCTAACTTCTTCATCATGTGCTACGAGGTTGCAGGTACATGGTGTGTAGTGCAAGAAGCAAAACGCATATGTATCAATAAAGCATTACACATTAAAAAAGGATAAGCAAACTGACTTTGATAACAGATGAAGCACTGAAAGCCACTCGACTGCTCTGTAAAGGCTGAGAGGTTTAAGGACGACCACATCAGATCAGAACGCGCACACACACACACACGCACGCACGCACACACACACACACACACACACACACACACACACACACACACACACACACACACACACACACACTTGTTTAGATGTTTTTAATATTTGACATACTTCTCATATCTATATTATTTTAACTTTGATGTACTTCCCAACATATTGTATTTCAGTTTCACATTTAGTTAACACAACTTGATTGGAGGCATTTTGTTTCCGGGTTGTTCATTCGGTACATCCAGACAAACTATTTGCGAGAACACAACATCTCAAGAACACCTGATGGAATTTCTTAACATTTTCCACAAATGTTCAATTGGTCCCAAGGACAAACTGATTCAATATGAAGAGGAGGGAGAGTGGGTGTCAAAATTCAAGGTCAGGGTGACCTCACGTCGATCCAAACCGTATGTCCTATTCTCTTGAAAGCTTTGTCTCAGGAATGCCTTGAGGGATGAATCATGTCCATCCCATTCTTTGGAACTTGATGCCTTTAGGAAAAGAAAAGGAGATTGTGACCACATTTTACTTTGAGTCAGATACTTAATTAGTGACACTAATCTTGGGTGTCCACCTAGAAACATGTCGGGGACACGGTGCTAATTAAGTGGTTTATTTAGCTGTAGAGGTAAAATAATTTCTTGAAATATACAATACCTGTTTTCCTTAAAGTTGTAGTGGATGATTTTAGATATACAAGGACGTCCCTTTCATTCAAGCCCTTGCTCAACAAGGACACAAAATGCTGATTCATGCTATCACTGCAGTTTTTAAGAATGGTGTCTGGTGAGACATTCCTGCCCTGCTGAATGACTGCAAACTGGGCAGAATCTATGCTCACTTGAAACCTGCACTGGCCAGGCTGCATGACCTCAGGTTTATTAATAGTTCAGTCATGCGGCTCTTCTGGACTTTGGAAATGTTATCAGACTGAATAGATCAAATTTAGATAGTGAAACATGTTTCATTGCGGGTGGTGTGACGTTTGAAACAATGAATTCACTGTTTTACAGCCGCAACAATAGTGACTGAGTAGGCTTCGGCATAGTCTGCGATGTAAACATGTGCCAACGTGTTCGTTTATCGTATTTACGCTCACTGGCAGAAGGGGGAGACAAAAGTTCCGCACTGCAGGTCTGAGTTTATCTGATAATATTCAAATTCTTTAGATTTGGAGATACATTCTTATCTCTTCATCTTTGTCACCTCGCAGATTTCATTGTTGGAAATTATACCGGCCGTCAGCCTATCCATTCCTCTATCCATCAGTGACCTCAATAGTCTTTCATCTATCCATCCTGCGAGCACCTATGCTTTCATAACCCTGTTTTTCCTCCATTCCTCCTCACTCATTCTTTATCCAGCCTTATTTGTCAAAATCATCCACCCAATCATCCATCATATTAATTAGCTTCTGAGTCATTGTTCTCATCATCATTCACTTGTCTATCATTGATCTTTATCTGTTTCAGTCAAGGATGTTTAATTGTCTTCATCCATTATTGGTATTACACGGAGTACATTTACTGCTCATTACGTATTCCCATGCGGACAGAATCGACAGCGTTGAAAGACAAGGACTTTATCATTATAATATCACAATGCATTCCTATTGTAAAAAGTCAAAGTAGATATATTGCACATTTTATACACCTGATAGCTGTAATTCTCACATTCAAGGCATTGTGTGCTTTCCACTTTCCACCAGTGCATATTCTTATTCAAGCATCTATAAATTAAGCTGCTGTTCACTGCGTCATGTTTTTGCCGGTGTCTAGATTCAATTCAGAACATTTCACCCCATATCATTAAAATAACACTCCTCTCTATCTCTCAAACTGAAAAGACACCCTGTCACTGCTGGTGAGACTCCCTACACCCTCCACCTTGATTCAAAAGTTTGCTGTATGAGCTCGATGTTGACAAAGTTTCCTTTGCAAGAAAAAAAAAAAAAAAATCATTTATGAAAAGTTTGTTGAAGAAGAGTTTTACTGTCGCCTTGTTCATCTCCATCTTCTGTCCCAGCTTTGTCCTCGAACATTAGGTTGTGTTTACTACCTAGCTACATCTGCGCATCCACATGCTGGTACACGCACACACACATATACCTGTACACACAGTCACATACACATTAACACCCGCAGACACATCCCTCTGCCCCCAGAGCAGCAGGAGTGGTAATCTGGGTGGATAATGCAGCTTTCTGATGCTTTCTCAGATTAATCCCTGTCCTCATCGTCACTCCAGGTCCCTCTTTGAAGCTTGAAGGGGAAATCAAATGCAAGTGAGTTTATAAATTTTGTCTTTGACAGAGCTAGAGAAAGAGACAGAAAGAGAATGATAAGTGTGTGTCTCTGCTTTAAGTGCTGTTTGTAGATATGCATCATCCGTCAATCTCCTCGTTCCACAGAGACAATAACAGTTCCTGGAGGGCTTTGATCTGAGTGTGCCCTTTCGATGACTGTGGGCATTCATGTTCAAAGTTTCCTTTTTATATGCTGTATGTTGCCTTCATTGAGACCTGATAAAAGACACACAATGCCACACAAACATGTTGAAGCAATAGGGATGAGCCACGGAGAATTCTAAATGGAGGACAAATGGGAATTTTACATTCAACACGGAAGCCTTTTTATCAATTTTAGTTTCATGTCTTCATCCTTTTCTTGAGGAAACTCATCAAACTCCTTTGGGGATCTTCCAAGTCAGTCATGCCCAGAGCCCTTTCAAAGAGAGACTGCCAAGTTTCACGCTTACCAGGTATCCAAACCTAAGCTTGTTATTCTCAGTGTGAAGTAGATTGCTTTGGTTGTGTGGTATCGTCACTCACCCACCCTTCAGGAAAACCTCATCTTGGTCCAATTTAGCCACAGTTTCACCCTTTGATTTCTTACTCAGCGCTTGTGACCGTACGTGATTAAAGATAGGTGGAATGAAAATAGAACAGGAAATTAAGAGCTCTGCGTTAAATCCCAGCTCCACCACCTCAGTTTGATACAAAGCTGACATTACTGCAGCAATGACCCTAACCTGTGCTAAGGCTCACGATGCTATTTAATAAGCTCAAGATAGCTGAATTAGTTCAGCACGCCTCCTTCGCATAAATTGGGAACCATGGTCTCAGGCTTCCAGGTGGGTGGCGTTGGAGTCAGCTGCAATCCTCTCTGGTGCAAATCGGAGATTATAATATCCTCTTTTGGCACAGTGACCTCCTGACTCTGCTTCATGTGACAACACGCACACAAGTAGAGTCGAACACAATTCTAGCTAGTTGTATCCAGCAGGTTTCATGGCGAGGCTCTGTCCGTGGTCGGTCAGGGCTCAGCTTGCTTGTGTAACACCAAATCCATCTCAACTTCTCTTATCCACTCTTCTGCATCTCACTGGCTTCTCCTTTGACCTGCACTTGTTCAGGTAGAATGGATCCAATACTTCCTGGATGACATCCAGTCTGAATCTTTCCTTCAGACTGGTCACGACACAACTGCTTGTCAGCCCTGCGTGGGCAGTCCTGTTTCACTGCGTGACCACTGAGCAACACAATGTAACATGTACTCAAGCTGCTACAAGCTGACCTTTTAAGTGATGCTCTCACAGCAGTCACGGATTGAGCTGAACTGCCTCTAACATTCATCAAATCAGACCCTGCTTTACCAAAGAGACTGTGTGGTCTCTGGATAGGGATCTTGATTACCGCAACTTCATCCTGCCCGTTATCAGCTGTTAGAAATTCGCACCTCATTAAGAAAGGTTTGACAGTTTATCTTTAACCTTGTTAAATTCTCAGTCACGGGCTCCCCCTTTGTCTGTACTCGGCTGGCTGAGTGAGTGAGTTTCAGTTGTTGAAATTCTAATCTCAAAGATCTCCGTTTCGTTCTCTTTGGTGGCACACAGCGATAAGCGTTTGTTGCATCGGTGTCGCCCGTGTGACAACAGTCACTTGGGAGTTATGCCACTTCACACACAAGTGAGTCGAACAGCCAGCCTGTTGCATGAACTCTGTCCACCAAGCAGAACAAGCACTGCTGGGTGATAGAAAATGCATCACTAACTGCGCTCAGTTTGCGATTTATATATTCCAGGAATATTGTCACCGACATCCTGCTCGTTCAGATTGCAATATGGCAAATGCAAGGACTTTCAGTAGCAGTCCACAAGCTCAATCACAATCGTTATATATCGTTCGGAGATAAATGATAATTCAATAGGCATTTATTTAAATCTCGATTATTACTGTTACTGCATGTTCACAAAGTGTCATTTGAATGTTCATATTCTTAATCTCAACTGTTATTGTTTGGGAATTGTAAGAGCCGAATCTGTTATGGCATTGCGCGACACCTATATGTGTGCAGCAGTGGTGTTCTGATTTATTTATTTATGTATTTTTCGGTATTGACCTTTGTTTTCAAGAATCATGGAGGTTCAGTGGCTTCCCAGTAGTAGAATTATCTATTTTTCCTTTGGCCACCAAAATAAAGCCCTGCATCTTCTTTGAGCAACTTGAAATTTAGCTCCACTGTATTTGCTGTTTATCTTAAACGTTCCAGTTGAGATGGCAGACGAGCAACAGGGCTATACTCTGCACATTCACTCCTGTCTTGTGTAGAGTATAATTTTTTCACTCTCTCTGTTCTACATTAAAACTACTAAAAGGATTAATTGTTTGTATTTGATTCAGTATTCAGTTGAACGGCCTCAGGGATATGATTATTTGTGTAATTGTAAAGAAACCATGGCGAAGTATTTCAAGCTTCAAGTGATTGTAAAGAGGAAGTAAGAAAAGGTTTGAAATGAAGAGCTTGAAACTAGCAATCCTTTACCATTTGTCTCCCCTGGCTCAACACACAACGACACGACTGGCATTGAATAAACTGTTGCTGACAGTAGGTATGATAATAAGAAGATCTTTCACCCTTGGCATTTGTATACAATAAAACCGACAGTACAGCACTAAAGTGGCAGCACCAACACTCATGCAAATACGCATATTTATTCCTCGGCACACAAGAGCTTTATCTATGCGCTCTATAGTCATTTTTCTTTCCCTTTTTCACATTTTCTGTGATTGTGTGTCTCTTCCGCTTGAACTGTGCCTGCATGTATCTTCAGGTGTCTGAGACAGATGAGAAGTGACTGTGGTGTCTCCAGGTGTCATAGATGGAAACGGGGTGATGACTCTCCTAAATGGACAGCCTGCAGCAACCTTCATCCAGACGCTCATTTGCATTCAAATTCATAGCTTGTTTGTCTAAGTGCGTGTGCGTGTGTGTGTGTGTGTGTGTGTGTGTGTGTGTGTGTGTGTGTGTGTGTGTGTGTGTGTGTGTGTGTGTGTGTGTGTGTGTGTGTGTGTGTGTGTGTGTGTGTGTGTGATATGTACTGTTTGGTCTCCATTTCTTTTGCTCTGTGTATGCGCATACATACGTATGTGAGCACATGTGTTTCTGTAGTGTGTAGAGTTGGAGAAGTGCTAACAGGTGAGATGTTGTGGGCATTTGTCATGCGCACACACACACACACACACACACACACACACACACACACACACACACACACACACACACACACACACACACACACACACACACGTGCACACGCACACACACGTCACACGGTGTCAGCTTGCAAATTGGTTTCTCTCCTCTGGGCTGACAGAGTTGACAAGCCCTTTATGAGAGGTATAAACAAGGCTGCTGTACCCTCCTTCCCTACTCTCTCTCCATGCTTTCAACTTAAAACTTCAAATCTCTTTTTAAACTGATGAACCTAATGCTACTCTGCTCTGAGTGCCTACTTATCTATGAGACTCGTACTTAAAATTACTCAGATTACACTTTCACGTTGTTGGGAGGCATTATCATTCTGAAACAAAAAGACAACGTGATTGTGAAAGAATGTGATTCCATGCATAATGGCAATAATGAGTGGTACTTGATGACCTTGAATGTGGGTTGTCAGGGTGAAAAGCGTAGGGTGGCTGGTTTGTGAAAGTGTACATAAAAAAATAATAATAAAAATAGTCTGGCCTCAAACAAGGTCCAAAAATATGCACAATGACTTGAATGAAAAGTTCAATAGGAGAGGAAATGCCCTTATTTTTGAGATTGAAATTATGCTTGCGTCTCTTTGCGTGCACTAATCCTAGTAGCACTAAAATTGAAAATTGTGATCCTGACTTTGTCTACTCTGCATGTTGAAAGCTCACCAATGAATGTGTAATGTTGCATGTAGCTTGCTTTAAATGGTACAAAAATAAATTGTAAAGATGACGAAACATACGGGTTAGGTGCCAAACTATTCCTTAGGGACCATTAACTTCTCTGAGTCTTCGTTAGTTGCCAGGCAACTGGGTTCAGACAAGAAGAAGTCTGGCCCATAACTCCCTGTAATGTTTTTTGGGTTGTTTGTACACTTTTTGTTTTAGAGTTGCTGGTTGGCAGACTTTTCCAGTCTTTGTGCTAATCTAAGTCAGACAGCTGCTGGTTATAGCTTCATATTTCTTCTCATTGTCTCGCCTATCTTCGGCCAGAAAGCAGTGTTTTTTCCCCAAAATGTTGAACCTGTCCTTTACATTGCAAAGAGAACAAGCTGTCTTAATGATGCCTACATAATTCCTTCCTTTACTCAATTTTAATTATATAACCTTAGCTCTGACCTGAAATTATATTCATCGTCATCAGTGGGGGAAGAAAATGACACATTCTTCATATTTTTCACCTCTAAAAAAAAAAAAAACGTAATCAGCATTCCACACTTACTGGTCATTTTAGAAAAAAAATATCGTCTGATTTAATAGTTAAGAATACATCTGCATAAGGGTGAGCAAGCTTACGCGCCTGTGTGTGTGTGTGTGTGTGTGTGTGTGTGTGTGTGTGTGTGTGTGTGTGTGTGTGTGTGTACTTTGGAGTGTGCATGCCTGCATGCGCATGTGTATGTGTGACCATCCCTCTATCCATCAGTAATGAACAGCCAGTTAATGAAGGAGCCCTTGCTCCTTCCATTCCACCAGCCAGGAAATAATTACCTTGTGTCTGAAGCCATTCTCCATCTGTACCACGTCTACAGCTTCATTTAGTTGCCATCTCTCTCAAAATCCAATTCTTTCTCTTCCTCTCTTTTGGCTTCTTCCTCCCTTCTCCCTTCTCTTACCGTTTTGCTACACCTTAACACCCCACCTACGTGTCGCTCTCCTGCTTTAAAAAAAAATGATGGTTGAATTTACCCCATTAAGTGGCAGATGATTGTGGGAGGAATCTGACTTTTGATGGTTTAATAAAGCCTTTTAATAGAGTTTTCTATCTGCCGCCCTCCTCTCCCCCATGTGTGCTTATGTGTGTGTGATTGCACTCACGTGGACATATTCTTTATAGAAGAAAGGTATCCCCCCCCGCTGCAGAGGCTCAACATGACTGTCTTTTTGCTCCCACTCTCAGTCTTTTTTTTCTTTTTTTTTTTTTACCAGTTTCTCCATTCATTTTATACCTAGAACCATTTGACCTGTCCATACCTCTCATTCCAGTTTTTGTGGCTCGTCTTTCAAATCGGTCTCTTTGTTCCAAGCCATTATATCTCTTTGTCTTACCCATTTTTTTTTAGTTTTTCAACTTGTTTACTTTCAAGTGAATATGATGACATACAGTATGTGTCTGTTTTACATGTTTGGAGGAACAGATGTCCCCTTACTGTCCAATGGATCTTTCTCGATTTATTTCTGTCAGCACATTTTTAAAATGCATCTGTAGGACTTTAAGAAGACAAAAATGATGCCATACACAGTACAACACCATACTGTGTCAGTCATTCTAAGTAAGCGTCATTAAACAAAGAACATTTTTCCTGCTGAAGATGTTCAAACTCATTACACTCACATCTGGAGAAATTAATGCAATAGAGAGACTTACAGTTTGTTGTCGCTCAGTACAAACACAGCAAGAGAGAATAAAACTGAAAGAAAGATGCAAGAAAATGGTTTCTGCATGTGTGTGCATGGCTTTTCCTTACTCTGTCAGACGAGATGAAGAAGGCAGAAAGTGATGCCAAAAAATATAACGTTGGAGGTAAACAGAAGGTGGCACTGGCGCAATGCTAATAGAAAGGTGAAGTAAGGCATGCCAGAGAAGCAGATGTAGCAGGTATTCCGGCCTGCAGTGGACATTGACAGGTTTCAAAGGTGGCAATTTTTTCTTTTTTTTACTTGTACGGTTATATTTTCATTTTGTTCGAGGTTTTCTGAGCAAACCTCCTAAAAACTGGAGCATGTCATTCTCAAGTACAACTCGATTACTTATGAAAGGCTGCAACAGTTTGGTTAAATGGCTAACTACCAGCTGGCAGCGTTTGTTTGCTTGAGTTGTGGTATTGTCATTGGTACAACATGGGGCAGTAATGGTGTGATTATACCCTTTATTTTAGTAATGTATTATAAGGTTTACGCACGCACGCACGCACGCACGCACGCACACACACACACACACACACACACACACACACATTCACAGGATTTCAGCTTTGCTAATTGCACAGGATAAGCAGTGATAGACAAACCGATTTGCAGAATAATATATTTGTAGTGAAATTACAATAGGCTGAATGAATAGCTCCTGCTGAGCTGTTTTGGCTCTGCAGAAGTAACAATTGAGAAGAGGCTCAACAACATTCTTTGTTTTTGTGAATGTCGTAAACACTATGAAAAGCTTTGGCAAGAGCCTGCTATGCTGCATTCATACATGTGCTCTAATGTGGGTTGTTTGTTGTGTTCCTCCTAAAGTGCGTTCTGTCTTTGGTACCCTCTCCCATTGATCAACTCTACTTTGCAGCCAAAGTTTTCTTTAGGTTTGTGCTGTTTCATTTGGGTTTCGCTAGGTCTGCAAATATTCAAATGATTTTGTCATTTACCCGTCCTGCCCGACCTCACCGGACTACAGCAGCACTGGTTGTTTGTCACGGACGGTTAAAATGAGAGGTTTACGTACATAATTGCTATGGCCGCGAGAGGTCACCTACGTAAACATTGGCCGTTTTAAGTCAACTCATTTAAGATATTTAGTTTATAGTTATGTTATGTAATGTAATACGTGTCAGAAATATAAAATAACCTATGTAACAAATGTACTTGTTTTATTCCAAACCATTGTCTTTCTTTAAACCTAGCGTTAACTGAAGTAGTAAATAGTTCTGGTACCTAAACCAAACTGGGATGTTCCACATCATTGACCACCTGTTTATTATTATTACCATGACAATGAAGGTCCGGTATGTCTGTCATTGGCCTTGTATGTTTTTTTGGGGGGGGGCAAATGAGCTATACTGTCATTTTTGGCAGAAAAATGTGGGTCCAATAGAGGGCACTGAAAACACTCATCTGTCATTGTGGGAGTCATTGGAAATATAAATATTCTGGTATTTCACTGAGGATATGTTGAGCAGGAAGAAAATTCAAAGAGATACAGTAGCTTTTGTTAATACCGTACATAGCCATAGCCTTGACAACATGGGTAATTGGACTCTACAATATGACTGACAGTAGTCTAGTATCCAGTGTCGCTACTGTTGTTGTGTTCACTGCTGTGCATCAATTACATTTAAATCCAGCTATTCTTTATTAATTACTTATGTTCAATGGCAATGTTCCAGTGCAGTGAATGGTGTTTATTTTGTGCGTCTGAAAGTGCAAATGTTGGGGCTGTATCCAACCAAGTAAAATGACATTTAACTTTAATGATTAGTAGCTATAACTTGCGTATGGAGAGTGTAACATTTAAAGTTATTGGAGGAAGAACCGTGTCATTTAATGTTGAATATAAATTGATGGATTTCTTTTTTATCCAACATTTGTCTGTTTGAACCGAACTCGGTTGTTGTTTTCTCTTTGCATCGATCCTTTGCTTGAAATACCTTTTTGAGAGACTTTATTGCATTTTTTAGAGCAACTTTTGTACAGTCCCTGTTATATTTTTTGAGATTCAGCTGACTGTAGGCTCTGTTTCCAACATTTCCAAATCGCAATGTGTTGTGTACAGTACTTCGGCACTTGGCTTTTTTCAGGGCTGAAAGACACAAGAAAAGAGAAAGAGAGAGAGAGAGAAGAGCAGACTGGAAGAAGAAAACTTACCTTTGTGAATCTGCAGCTATCTTAACAGTCATTTATTTTTTGTTATTTCAGTTGAACTATAATATTTGCTGACTAATGAACACAAGCTGCTCAACTCCATTCACTTCACAAGAACCTCCTCCCTTTTATGATAATTACTGACAGCAGAACAGGAGTTTAAACAATACACAAGAAAGCACTGATAACAAGAATCTGAAACACATCATCACTTGTAAAATGACAACAAGTTGATGGATTCATGTGAATTCCAATTATGTTCAGTGTGGGAATGAGAGCAGCTGTAGCTCAGATTGTGATGTTATGAAGAAGCAGGTCTTGACTATTGGAGTAAAAAAAGGCATCAGCAGTAACATAACTGTTGTGTTCTATTGTTTATTATGCATAATTGATATCATTCTGACAGTGTTATTTATGTATGATTATTTTCTGTAAATGTAAACAATACTTATATAGTACAACAGCATATGTTATTGTGCTCATTCATCAAATACTTTCAGTTGTGGACTCGGCCACAGTCAAATGCCTCTGGCACCCTTAGAGCTGTGTCAAGGCCAAGATTGTTAAAATATATTTGACCAAATTATTGGTTAATAAAAAAAAAAGTATGCTCACATGTAAAAGCCAGAGTGTCTTCAGACACAACTTCTTCTCGCACGAATTATTGTATACCGAATTTAATTAAGCATCCCCACAGGAGAATCATCATGTAAGATGCAGATCACAGCTGCTTATTCTCAACCACTAATTGAACATGTCTTAAATGTATTCAGTGTAACAATTCTACCTTCATAAAAAAAAATATTTAATATATATATTTAATTCATGCTTATTATCTTAAACATAAAACTTACCTTACGAACATAAACATGTCAAATGACTGAATTTGTCAGTCTTCAGCACCCTGGAGAGCGACAGTAAAAGCTCAGTGACTGGACTGACCTTTCTGGTAAACAAAGAGCGTGTTTAACAACCTGTACATCGAACATAAGCTGTTAGAGCCCTGAACTATCAGTGCTGATTCAAGGCCACTGTGTTTAACATCTATGCTCTTGTTCGTAGTCTAAATAAACTGAATCAACTGCTTTTATATCTTGTCTTTCTCAATGTCACGGCAACAGTTTCACTCACTGTGCCATAACTGTCCGAAAACATTATTATCAATGAATCTTAGCTTTTTGAGTGCTTTTTTTTTTTTAAGCCTTTTAGTATCATGTAACTGCATGGTGAACATCAAACGTGACCAGAACTTTAATTGTTTAAAACAAAAAACTAAAACTATTAATCTGTTACCACTCAAGATATGATTGTTATATAAATGATAATAATGAGTTTTTCACTTATTCTCTCGATGCTCATCTGTCTTGAATTCATTGCCTTCTGAGGACTTATGATTACTTCAAAAATGTATGGAACTATCACCAACTATGTATGGCTGAGCAACAGGTTACACTACAGATTTATTTCTGTTTACTAAAAATATAACGATAAAAAAAGAAGTCATATTTATGATTCTGATAGCATCTGCTAATCTCAGTGAGGTTTAATTTGACAATAAAATAAGTATAATTTTGGCTCACAACATTCTTGATGTGAATGTTTTGTTATATTGAGGAAATCGGTGTATATGAATTAGGATGCTGGTGTATATGGATTTGCCACAATACTGTTTTTGGGTGCCCTTTTCCCTAAACAAACAAACAAACAAACAAACATCAAAATCCCATTAATTTCTTAGGAAACTGGGTAAACATTTCCACATGTTGGATTGGCATGAAACTGTCTTGGTTAAACTATTAGTCCAAAGGATTAACAAAACATCTGGCCCTTTGAAAATAAAGTAAAATAACCTGTGGCCCCTCCCACTTTCCATCCAGGCAGTCTTGAGCATAAAACTTGACCCAATTTGTAACATGTTTACACTTTTTTGTTGTTTTTATTGTTTAGCATTTGCACATCAGCAGCAAAACAAATGCAGTGTTTAATTAAATCGCAAAGATATCGATGGGGAAATGTTACTTACAGTTAATGAAGAAAAATTCCAGTGTTTGAGCTGAGGGATTTCCTGTGGGAAAGAAAAGTTATTGGGATACTGTAGCTGAGCTCAACCTTACAATATCCCTCCATTTATCAGTTCAGTCGTTTTCTTCTTTCTTTTGTTCACTTCATTATTTATTTCTGACCTTGGCCTCGCAATGCAGAGGCTGCAAAAATCTCCTCAACCTCTCTTTCACCCCCACATCTCTCCCTCACTGCTTCATCTCTTCTTCTACAAACAGTATCTCTCCCACTCATGTGCTGCTGCCATATTCAGCCACTCACTAGCACAGCCCTGCATTTAACTCTCTCCTTGTGCTCTGTCCATCCTATTCAACCTCTTTTTATATTTCAGTCTCATTTTCCTCTTTGAACAATCTGTTTTATTTTATGTGCCTCAGCCTTCTCATCAGGATACACTTCTTTCATTTTTCTTTCAAATGCCCACAAAACCTTCCAGCAAAATTAAACTCAGAGGACACTTGTAGGGAAGATCAATGTGTGTTGTGTGTGTGTGTGTGTGTGTGTGTGTGTGTGTGTGTGTGTGTGTGTGTGTGTGTGTGTGTGTGTGTGTGTGTGTGTGTGTGTGTGTGTGTGTGTGTGTTGATGCGTGTGTGTGTGTGTGTGTGTGTGTGTGTGTGTGTGTGTGTGTGTGTGTGTGTGTGTGTGTGTGTGTGTGTGTGTGTGTGTGTGTGTGTGTGTGTGTGTGTGTGTGTGTGTGTGTGCCTGCATGTAAGTGTTGGTGGGGGTGTTTATATTTCTGTTGCAGCTCATGATTTATGGTGTGCCTCCATGGTGCACTTGTGACGGTAAATGTATGTCTGCAGCCATGCTCAGGGTCAGAGCATAAATTACAGGGTCTTGAAAACTAGAATAAATTCAACAACTAATAACATAGGTTTGGGAAAAATACAAATTTTTGACAACAATTATTAATTGTTGGTTATTGATGATTAAGATAAGATGTATCATACAACAATTTGAAGGAATAGCTGACTATATTATAGAAATACCTTCCCTACTTCAGTGCTGCATTTCATGTTGTCATAGAACAACATGTCTGTGGTGTTTTTTTCAGATACTTGAGAAAAAAGCAAATTGTTGCTTCTGCTACACTGTGATTACCAAACACTTGTCCTTGATTTCTGGTGTAAAAAAACATTAACAGTGTGTTCTTGCTCTTGAGTGTTTACCGTCAAGTCTGCCAGGGTACAAACTTGTACTGTGTCTTGTGTGCTCTTGTCACACAGACTCTTTTTCTTTGACGCTGTTTTCTGATTGCTGTCTACCCTGTTCGCAGCAGAAACACAATTTGTGAGCGGTCAATTTTGTGTTCCAAGTGACATGTGATTGAATCACTAAAAGGCCAAAGACCACAGCCTGAATGCACTCTGTTAGACTTGGGTTCAGTAGGTTTAGCCCCTTCCCAAGGGTGAATGAGGTCACTTCACCTCCAGATCAGCCTGTTTTAATTCTGACAGCTCTGCAACTCAGCACTAAAGTAATAGTCCCTCATCAACTGAAGGACAGATGATAATAAACTTCATTTATGAATAGCATTAAAATGATAAAATAGATAAAAGGGGTGCAGGGTGCGAATGCGCCAAAGGAAGAACAGACGCGGATTTTCCTTAATCCCCTTTTAATGTTCTTCAGTGAAAATCAGCCTCATTTATCTTCACAATGACTCATATTTTCCTCTCCTTTCATCCACACTGTTGTATTAATATTTTACATGTTCTAAATCTATTTTAATTACACGGCACGAGAGAAAATAAAGGAAGAAAACCATGTTGACATCATCGTTTTCCCTCTAGAGGTAGGTCTCTAAGAAGGGGCAAACTGATGGCAAGCAAGGACTCAACAGGTGTCAGGGACTTGGGTGACCTCAGAACTATAAGTAGATGCTTGCCCACTGTAGGTACCGCTCCATTTTCCTTTGTGAGCCACTACTGGGCCACAAAGTAGGGGCACCATTCACTATATTTTCCCTCATTTTTCATTTCCTCCTCTGTTTGGGAAGTTCCCCGAGCTCTTACAGTATCTCAATACTCTATAGACCTGCTAATGATTCCACCTGACTCTGAAGAGAGTCCATTAGACTACCCCCAGCCACCTACTCCTATCTGCATTGCCTTATAACACAAAGCAAACCAGATGAGAACAGATTTTTTTTTTGAAAATGGCACATAAGTGTGTTTAATTCTGCTCATATGCGTGAGTGAAGGTATACATGATTGATAATACCAGCAAAAACAAAAGTAGAATAATGTTAACAATCAATGGTTGATTTTTAATCATCTTTTACCTGATGGTATTCATAATAAATCTTTCATTTGTTCGATACAAATGTTGTGGCTACATGTGTTGTTGTTGTTTTGGACTTCATTCATTCACTCATCACCAGGTCCTTCAATTGAATGAGCAGAATCATCCAGCCTGTGAACTTCACCGTTCATTGGACATAAGTGGTTAAGGTCAGACTCAACAGGTTGAGATGACATCTCTCCCTCTGCTCTGCTGCAGGCACAGCAATGACCTAAAACCCCATATGGCTGTGTGTATATGTGTGTAAAAAGCACCTAACCAGATCATTTGAGAGAGAACGTTTCCTCTCTCGTGGCTGCAGTTTGTGTGAGAATGTGTGCAGCTGTCAATGTCTATGTGTGTGTGGATACATGCATCCATTTCCATGCAGGTATGTCCTGTACTTTATCTTTCACAGTGTGATACATTCCACTGGGCCCCCTCGACACTGGACCATTGTTTTTAATCCTCTTGCTGTCCACGGGTAAATGCCATGACATTATCTTTTACCTGCAAATTTTTTTTATGTGATATTTTTTTAATCAGTTTTTGTAATACAGAATGACAAATGGGAACACAACACACAGGGGCAACATCAAGTAAGTCACATCCGAGCTTGTAAAATGTAGACTTCCCGACGAATCATCTCGCAACTCACATGAACACTAATTACAGATTTCTAAGTGTGCGCGCACTAACAACAGATGGTTCAGTGTGAGCCGATTGAGGTGGACTGTCGGGACTTCCCCTGTTGAGGATTGCGGGGGCTGCAAAGTGCCATAAGATCCATTAGAGAAGCTGCTTAGAAAGACACTCGATGGCTAGGTATCAAGAGGACAGATCCGTGGGCAGTTACTGGTGGGATGCAAGTCTGAGCTTGACGAACCCTGACTGGGTCACCTGGGCGAGTTGCATCACTTAGCTTTCATGCATCCTGGCGCATCTGTACAATATGTTGTGCACAAAAGCAATGCAATTACAGGGAAATTATGATATTTTATCAAAAAGAAGGCTAGTTATGATGGATGCATTGCAATAGATTTGCTTAGGATCTAAATTCACGTAACATTATTTTATTTGCTGAATATTTAGTGCTGACTTGGAATCACATCATGTTTTTCCCAATTCTGAATCTGGTTTGGGACTTTAAGTTTTGAAACTCTCAATACAAGTACAAATGTTTACAGACTGTAGAAAAAAATCTCAAGCTGTTAATTTGATCAAATCCTCTGAGTTCTAAGGAAGTGGGAAGGCTGATGGACATTCATAAGCTTTTTCAAGGCGGATCTTGGGTATAAACAAGCACAAAAGATGCTATCTTTGTAAATCTAGGAGTGAGATCCTAAAACAAACATAATCCATCACTGTCACCAGAGGTGTTTGATACCCCCAGAGAGGACCAAGTTGAATGCAAAAAGTGGTTTCTTATCACATTATATGTTAGTAATATAAGTTATATCATTAAGGAGAGCGGTATAACTTTAAATACCCTACCACAATTCTGCCAACTTCTCTGCTTTGATCCAGCCGGTTATATGAAGCCTTGCTTATCTAAAGCTCTGAGACTCAACCTCTTAAATTGAAGGCCTGGCAGTATTTGTTGGTTACCTAAAACATTTTTCAAAATAACCTGAAGGGGTTTTTAATCAATTGCTGAGGCATACTTTAGAACTGCAAAAAAAAATCAAAAGAAATTCAGGTTATAACATCGTCTGTACTCCGATATCGGGAGGGCAAGGAACGTTTATTTGTATAAGACATTTCAACAATGAGGCAATTCAAAGCAGTTCACATAAAACCACTAAAAGCATCAAAACATAAGGTAAAAGAAAAGGACATTTAAAAAACAATTAACGGGTAAAGGACAAAATCAGTTGCACAATCTATTTATCTTAGCTGCTGCAATTCCTCCCTGAAGAAACATTTTCAAAGAAGCCAAAAATACCTCAATGCTCAAACTTGTTACTGCCAATCAGGCTGATCTGGATTGTCAGGACAAAGATGTTCAAATCTCAAAAGCACAAATAAGGCAAAAGATTTGTATTGCCTCCTCAAAATCGTTAATGCTTAATACATGACTTGAAATTCATTATTACGCTGTGCCTTTATTCACAGAATTAGAGTGATAAGTGTGCTTCACTTACCAAACTGACCTATCTCTTGCTACATGATCACTTGTGACATAGACACAGATGAAATCTCACATACTGTATCTATTAGTGCATACAATATACCACAAGAGGAATTATTCAGGACATGACGGCACTGTACATTTCATTTGTGCGATAGATCTGACACTTCATAGACATTGAATAACCTGTTTTTGTCATTTGAAAATAGCATGGCCTGCTGTTGGGTGTAAAATAATGAAAACGGCTCGTATCAACCAAAAATACTGTGGGGAAAAAATAAAACAAGTTAAACATCGAGTTCTGAAATATTAAAATATATTGAATCTATAAAAAAAAGATACATGACTGTCATGAAAAAGTAATTTTGTCTCAGATAATGACAATGTGGTCCACCAAACTTGTGGAAGCCCTCCTGGCTATCCCGGAGGGTTATCAATATTTCATGTTTCTAATGTAGTAAATTACATTCATTGAAATCGAACAACACATAAATGCATATTGACAGGATGCTACCTTGCATACTACATTATGCCCAAGGGTTTTCCCAAATAAGAATTCAAATTGCAATGTGAGGAAGCATTGATTTAAATGACATTACGTTGCAAAAATATTAGCCAGTATGTTTATGTATGTATAGATAGATAGATAGATAGATAGATAGATAGATAGATAGATAGATAGATAGATAGATAGATAGATAGATAGATAGATAGATAGATAGATAGATAGATAGATAGATAGATAGATAGATAGATAGATAGATAGATAGATGGACAGATAGGTAGATGGAGAGATAGATAGATGAACAGATAGGTAGATGGACAGATAGGTAGATGGATATATATAGATAGATAGATCTCTCTCTCTCTCTCTCTCTCTCTCTGGACAGATCTCTCTCTCTCTCTCTCTCTCTCTCTCTCTCTCTCTCTCTCTCTCTCTCTCTCTCTCTCTCTCTCCATGACTTCCCATTCTGCTTCTTTTGTGTTGTGTATGTGTTGAAAGGCATGTGGCTAAAGAGGCTATATATGGCCAGCCAGCTGTGATGGCCATTCAAAGTGTGTGTGTGTGTGTGTGTGTGTGTGTGTGTGTGTGTGTGTGTGTGTGTGTGTGTGTGTGTGTGTGTGTGTGTGTGTGTGTGTGTGTGTGTGTGTGTGTGTGTGTGTCTGTGTGTGTGTGCGTGCTTGTGTTCAGAACAGAAATATTTTGTTTGTCTCAGATCACAGCATTGTTTACAGTTGGTCCATGACAAGAGGGAAGGCTATAGCAGAAGAACGCACAATACTCTGAAATAGATGGTGTGGAGGAAACACATTCATTTCCCTCAACTCTGAACACATTTATCTCAACTATCCCTTCTTCCAGTTATTTGTACTGAGATTGAGGATGTCTGAGATAAACATTAATTATAAAGCCTGCAGGAGTTATTAACAGGTTGAATTCAACTTAATTGTGTTTTAATTGATGGAGAGGTCTTATTAAAAGCCGGATCACATTGTGGATACTGTAGGTGGACACGGTGGCACAGCTGCAGTATTTTCAGCAGAGTGCATTGGGGTAACTGCAGACCCAAATATTTTTATTTACACTTAATTGTATCTGAAGGCAAATATTTCTGTCTTCTCATTTCATCATAATATCCAGGCAATACATAGAGATTATATTCAGCACATTTATAGTGTCTGTACTTTTTTTTTTTTTTTAAAGCTTTGTTTGTTCACTTAGCCTTAGTTTGTCAACATCAACTATAAATCTATTTGTTACTGGATTTTCATAGCAGAAATTAAAAAGGACACACCACTGATTTTACTCAGCTTGTACTTTTTTCCGTGATGCTTGAATAGCGTTTTTTTTTTTTTTTTTTTTTTAGCAGTTAGTAAGATTTCTGAAGATTGAAAAAACGACCCCAATGATGTCATCATAATTTGCATTGTGAGATTTGTAAGGTCTGGCATTTTTTGCAGCTTGACTCATACTACGGTCAAATGCATCAGTGTAGACTATTGTTCTGTTTCAAAGGTCTGCCGTCTTTATGGAAATAAAATACTACATCTTTTGAATGCCCATTTAAAGACATCAGCAGCAATCAAAAAGTAGACTGTTGGAGTTCTCGCTGTGTTGTTACTTGGTAAACTATTATGCATTCGTTTTATTCCAGTCCAGTCCAGTATCTATGGAGGTGCATGTTTTCCTACTGCAGAATTGCCTTAACTGTAAGACTGGTAGAACATTTTTTTTCACTATATGAAAAAAAATGCAGTGTCAAAATAAATAAATAAAAGTGTAGATACCGGTATTTCCCAGTCTGCTGACTGACTGATGTTTGAAGTAAAGCAACTTTGTGAAGCTGCTGAGTTAAAGCAGTAGCCTGAGTTACACTCGAAGAATCGATTGATGGCTTAGCATGTACGCACACACTACTCTCACACACAGATACACACTCTCTCTCTTGCACACACACTCACATGCACTCATATTAAACAGAAGTGGTTCAGCCAGGGGACAGCCAAGTTGTTGGATAAGATAGGGAGAGAGATGGAAAGCCGGCGCAGTGGAGCCCGGACAGCAAGGAAGAAGAGTGGCTTTAGTCAAACTTAAACTCTCTTTGGCACGGAAGACTCATCACAAAACTACCTCGGCTTTATTTACCACTCACTTCTCAACTCAAGGATTCCTTCAACCATAAGAAAGTCGAAAAGAGAAAGAAACAAAGTGAGGGAGATATGATTTCCACCCAACTTTGCACTGACGTGACAGACTTGACAGGTAAAATGGTCGTTGGTTACTTGTCAGTATTGGAAGTGAGATGTCTTTGTTCCCTTAAAGGCAAATATAAAAACAATATCACTATTGTTTTCACTCAAATGTGAGTGATTGTCAGTAAAAACTGTCAACTGATAAATTTGTTTAAAAAATGTTGGCATGCTTTGAGCTGATGTTCTTGCATCTTCAGGTGACACCTGTTATGAGGTTTGTTGGATTAAGTTAAAATTGTGATGATACTATGATAGTCAGGGTTTCATGCATGACCCATTGAAGCACTGCACCTTTACCTCTGTCATTTATCTTATTGTGATCCTGTCCATCGCAAAGAAACTTGTTGTCCAGTTACAGCACATGAAGAGACCCAGTGGAACAGGTGTTTTTCTCCCATATGTCGCCCTGGTCACGCAGAGTAAACTTTTCACTTTGTATTACAGTGAACCCTCGTTTTTCGCGGGGGTTACGTTCCAAATAGAAACCGTGATAGGCGAAATCCGTGAAGTAGTAACCTTTATTTTTTTTTACAATTATTATACAATGAAATACTCCATAATACATTGAAACCAAAGAACAAAACCTTTTTACAGGCCCAAGCATTTGTTTAACAAATAAAAGTACTGTATAAATGTTTTTTTTACAAATAACTACTGTACTGTAAAATAATAATTTTAATCATCAATACGAACTGAAGGCTTCAAATTGCTGAGATCGGCACCGCCCCACTGCGACCCGAGTCATTGGATTAGAACGGGAGAAAATTAAAAATGATTATGAAAAAAAATACAAAGTACAGTAGGACAAATAGTGACTCGTGTATTTCACGGCTCTTCTGACTGAGCCGCTGCATCCTGACTCCGCTCTGCAGCGGTTCTTTCTTCTAAAGCCGGCGGTGCAGGTGTGGTTTTTCGAGAGAAGAACATAGTTATCGGTAGTTGTTGTCGCTCTTTTTTCTTCTGGGCAAAAAGATTCTTATAAACCGACATGCCACCATCGATTATTTTTAATTTGGCAAGCTGTTTTACGTACGTGTACATATTAAACCGCAACGTTATTGACAAACAGGTAGAGAAGAAGCGGAGAGACTGTTTAGCCAATCAGAATGCATAACACAATGCACGATGCAAATCCGTGAAGCAGCGAGACCGTGAAAGGTGAACCGCGTTATAGCGAGGGTTCACTGTACTGTAATAATTTTAGTTTTGCAAAAGTAACTGAGGAATTAGTCAAGTATCGGAATGTATTCATAATGCAATGTATTCTTATAGAAACTGAGCAAACAGCATCCACTGATGAGGGCTAAGGGTATTTCCACATTAGGTACGACTGACATGAACTGTGCCCGAGTACCATTGTTCCCCCTCCCAACTCCTCCACCAGGGCCAGTGTTCACATCACATTAATATTCCATACCCGAGTAATCGCATGTCAACATCTACATAGTAGCTGTATACACAGTACATATGTACACCAAAGCTATTTGATAGAGTTCATACAAGTAGTACTTCACGTTATTGCTGCTTTTGTTTGTCTTTAAAATGTATCTGTCATGCAAAGAAGAAGCAGCGCAGAGATCTGCCCACATTTACAGATTTTTAATGTGCAGAGTACTACTTGTTTGTTTGAAAATGTGACACAGAGTAGAGTAATGTTGATGTTAATGCGTCTGCAGATGTACGTTTCCTAATTTCGATACAGACGGTGTGAGTGCGGCACACAACATTCACACTTACCAAACACCGTGGATTTCAGGCTCAAGCATACCGAGTACCAAGGAAGTGAAAGCTAAAAGCTACCAGATGCAATTGAAAGCTATGGAAGAAGAAGCCAGCCAGCCTCAAGTTCAAATTGTTCTACTTGAATAAAATACTTTAAATTTTAGATTTAAAATCCTAAAATTGTTTACTGATAATGCAAAGACAAACAGCAGTCGAGCCGACGCTCCATTTGTCCTCTCAGGTGTAGGTTGAAGTATGAGTGAAAGACGGAACCGTTAGTGGTCGGTTTTACAACCTACCTCAAACCTCAAAACTACCTCAGCCAAACCCATCCATTGATTTACTACAACAATGTGAAAAGGCTTGGTATGTAGTACAAAAAGAGTAACGAGTTGAATGAGTTTCGGCCTCTACTTTTTGCTTTTACTTGCTCCTTCTGTCCCATTCTTTCATTTCTTCCCCTCTTGCAGCAGTCCCATTGTGTCACAGAAGAAACAAAGGAGAAATCCACGGGAGAGGAAATGAGCCAAACAAGGAGCGAGGGAAGGGAGTCAGTTGCAGACATCTAACAAGTTCTGGTCAAAATTCAAAGCAGATCAAATGGATATCAAATTTGCTTCAATCAAAGACCCTCTCCCTGCTTATGCCTCAATTGTCCTTACCGCTGGGGCTCTTCTAATCATTCCCTGTTCTTCATGCCAGCATCTTCTCTTCACACAACTCAGACAACCCCGAACTCATCTCTCCATTTCCCTAAAGGCCACAGGTAGCTCACCGCTCTACTGTTTGCGTCTTACTCCCGTCCTTTTCACTCTGCTCTCACTTGCTTCCTTTATTCACCCTCAACCCTCCCGAAGGCCCTTTGCTTCCTCTCTCTCTCTCCGCAACTGATGAAAGGAAGAATAAATGAAGGAGTGCATGTTAATTTGTGATGGCTACTCCTGACAAGCTTTAATCAGAGTGGGGAATCACGGTCCAGATCATCCAGAATACAAAGATATGTAGAAAGTGGGAGCAAAAATGTACTGAAGGTCAGAAGTTTTAGGGAACGTAACTTTTTTAATAAGGCCACGTCTTTTAATTTACAACATTCCCTGACTCATTTAAAAACAATTTTTTTACAGTTAACATTATCTGTGCATATTTGTTTGGAAACCAAAACGAATGTTATCATTCCATTAAAAGGGACTATATGGCTATATAGTAGGGTCCTCCTTCACTTTCTAGTCAGATCAGTAGGCTTTTAGCAACAACATATAAGAGAGAGCACCATTAACAGGCATGGTGAACCTTTGTTGTCATGGTGACAATCATAAATATGCTGTGACGCAGTCGCATTTTTTAAGACCTGGGATTGATCCATCAAACCACCCCCAACCAACCTCTGTATTTGGACTTCTACACTTTTATACTTTGTCAATTGACTTCTGTCACCTGACAGAATGACAGTATGTTTACTTTTCATGCCCAGGCAAGGCAAAAATGTGACACTGACACGCTACCCTCTCGGGCAGAGGTCTTCAAAAATGGGGTCCGCGGAGGTACTGCAGGGAGTCTGAAATTTTTGGTTGATTAGACAATATTTCACTTTTTTTTGTTTAAAATTTAAAATAAAAAAAAAAATCACAAATTTAAATGTATTTAAATACACATTAACATGAATTCAACATATTGTAGCGAATGGATAAATGGAGGCAGAAATGCACACATTCAGCGACACACAGGAGCTCTCTCAAGCTGGGCACCGTTTCACTCACAGTGCGATACCAGCCTGGACCTGTCCCTCAAAGCCTCCTGCACTCCTCCAGTTTAATATAAAACACAATTTATATATAGATATAGATATATATATATATAGTAGGGGGGTCCCTGCTCCATCTCTCTATCAGTTTGGGGGTCATTGGCCTGAAAAACGTTGAAGATCCCTGCTCTAGGGGACCGAGGGATGTATCACACAGTTTGGCGTGATACTAGGCTGACTACAGACATGAGTCAATTTGCTAACCATTATCACTGGTCTGAGAGTTGTGAATTTTATTTGTTTGTCATCTACTCTAACTGTCCCCTGCAGACTTTGATGCAGCTCATAAATGTGGAACATTAATCCTGAATTAAAAAAAACATTTTTTAAGTATCATCTGAACATAATCCAGTCAGAAATTATGTAATTGATGCTTTCTTGTGCCATGTGACTCTTCATATAGTGAGGACCGGACTTATCCTCAACTGTTGCTGTTTTTTGGGTAATGTGGGACAGGTTTTTACTCATTTTTAGTTTTCATAACATCTTACGCTGATCAAAAGTCTCTTACCTGGGCTACCAAAGTAGCTATTTGTTTTTGTATAATACATACGTTAATGGTTCTGTAGAGTCTTGTACTATCTTCTCAAGCCAGAAAGAAGAGAGCCCATACTAAGATATTTGGTAGATTTCAGAATGCAGCACAATCAGACTGTGTATCATTTCCTTCTAGCAGTGGACTGGTGTTTTGACTTCTGTATAATTAGCTGAACTCACACCTGCTATAAGGGATATTTTTAATCCGTCTGTATCCTGTACATTTGATAAGCCACTTGCATGAAAGTCGTTGGACTTCTGCGAGTGCACTGGCTGTGGCACCGAGTTGAGTTTTTAGAGGTGCTTCAGTCATCCTAATTGGCTCTCTCTTTCCTCCGTCTCTCATCAGGTAATCAGTCTACAGTCTCCAAAAAAAAAAAAACAACACTTGCAGGATGTCAATGGATGGATTTCTTTAACAAGCCTTAAAAAGTGTAACGCTTAAAGAGTCTCACTTTGGCTCGTCTCTCCTTTCTTCCTGCTCACTCTATCTACCTCTGTACCTCTCACTCTTATCAAAGCTGTAGAAGTGAGTGGTTCAACAGAGTGACAGTCCCAAAGAGGAGAGGATAAGAAAGGGATGTCTGTTTCTCCCTTCACTGCTGTGCTCTTTTCTCCCCGCCTGTTTTGATTCACTCTATTCTCTGCATTGTCACATATCCAACATCCTGCTTAACGGAAATAAAACCAGCTTGGAAACAAGAGATGCAAATGGAAAATCACAGTTGGAGAGAAAGAGCTAAGAATAAAATAACTTTTGGTGTGGCCAAGTCAAAGCCACATTTTCAAATTTTTCTTTTCTTTTCTAGGTGCTAAAAATAATCTTTGACGATTTATGATGATTCACTGCTCACTGACTATTCTGAAGTGGCCTTTCTTTATCCCAGATTTGGCAGTTGTACAAGGAAAATTGAATTTTTTATCCCATATTTGGCATAATTTGAGTATGTTATCAAAACACTTTAGCTACAGTATTATGTGCACTTAAGTTGACTCTAATTGACCGGAAAGGGCTAATAATACATATCCTAATTCTATGATTCAGAATGACAGGACTATGCCAGGACAGGCTGCATTTCAGCTGTGAAGCATCAGACCATGCAGCAGTGCAGCCCAGCTGAGATGAAGCCAAAGACAAGCAGCTGGTGCCACGAAAAGTAGGCCTGAACATTTGTCAATTCATGTCCATTTTGCTAACCTTTCGTCACAGGTTTATTTATGTAAAACAAAACAACTAACCATTGTTCATGAACAACAACAAAAAAATGTTGCATCTGCTGTTGTTATCACCTGGGAGGCACAGCTTGTGATGTGTTTTATGTTTCCAGACGCACTTGTGATTAAGAATAAACAAATGAATTTGGTAAGTCGATTTGGCAGTGATAGCATGGTGAACAGATAAAGAAAAGACACTAAAGAAACTTTGTTCAAACTGCATCATCGTTCTGTAGATTTAAATAAACTCAGTTGAATCTCTCAGAGGAAGACGCACATGCTAAACAGGAAAGGGACCGTCCAAAAGACAGAAAACTGGCATTGCCTCTTCAAAAAAACACTTAAAAACACAAGATAAGAGAGGCGAGAGAAAAATGCAGATGCAGCTCTTAGACTGGTGCTCTTTTTTCTTTCATAACTCAGGAACTACAGTGACTAACTTTAAACTTGTAGACATGTAAAAGGTCAGTCATATAATGGTGATACTTAGTAATATGGATACACTCAAACATTGAAGTATAGGGACCCCCGATCATCAGCCTTGAAACTATATTTTTCTGACTGTATACTTTTACTTGTGTTGTAATATATAAGTATTGAATTACACTGGATGTACTGCAGTTTAGTAACATCCACAATTGCTTGTTGTTTTAGGCAGGTAGATGTTATTCCTAAAAGTATATTTTAAGTTATTGCGGCATGATTGCTTTTGGCTGCCAGGGATCTATGTGTACACACATCTACTGGATGTATAGGCTTATAAATGTGTGATCATGAAGTGTGTGCACATAAGCAGGAGACATGCCTTGGTTATGTCAGAGACTTCCTTAGTCTCTCCTCTTTGACAACCGCAGAGGGAAGAGAAGACAGAGAAGAAAAAGGGAGAGATTCAAACCTGAGTGTCAAGATAGGGAGAAAGAGAAGAATGGTGGTCACAGGAAAAGCAAGTTGAAAGGTGGACTCTATAGAAAAGATCATACTTCAAAAGAAGTAAGTAATGTCATCTCAACAAAGAGCATTTTCTTTTCCGTATGTTTGTAACTTCCTCTTGTTTCATTCCATCTCCTGCATCCTGCTTTCACTCTCACTCCATCTGAGTTATTTTCCGTCTGAGTTTCTTCCCTGTGGTGTGTTTGCAGTAATGGTCCACATTGTCGATTTGTGATATTTCGATTGGTTTTATTTGTATGTGTAGTTTGGGACCACGTATGTTGGAGAACATGTGTGTGTGCGGCCATTCATGGAAGTGTGTGCACAAAGGATCAGGTGGTAGATTTACCTGTTCCAGAGAGTTACAAGCCTGCTGTAGAGTTCACCTGCAGAACAATGATACAAACCGAAGGCAATAATCCCTCTGAAACACCAACGGCATCTGCTATCTTATTACTTCACCACAGCCTAGATATGTAAGACTAAAAGGGAGCTAGCCAGCAGTTATCTTCAATTAATATTCAGTTGTTGAAATTTCCCAAAGTCATCAGATGTTCTCTGACCACGGATAAACTGTGGCTTTCTGAAGTGAGTGCCTTGGTGTGGAGTGTGTGTCATTGCATACACAGCTGCCAACTCTTACAGATTTTTGACACTTTTAAGCTCCAGACATATGACTGAACAGTTTCATTGATACTTGGTACAAAAGCACTCACTTACAGCAAATTGAAAAGTCTAATACATCCAGAGGCAAACTATATTTTTCCCTGAAAATGATATCTGAATGGCTCCATTTATCTTGACCAATTGAGAGACAGAGACAAGGACTGATGAACTGCAAACAGCCTTCCAGGAAATTTTGCGCTCGAAAATCACAATGTTATTCTAAAATGGGCTTTTAGTGCAAAGTCTTGGCAGCGCATAGTTCATTCGAAGTTTTTAGAGGGAACAACAATACGGCTTATGCTCAAAGCCCTCCGTCTCTCCTGTTGCAGGAACATACAAAGAGCCCATCACCCAATGCTATTCACCCTAGTTGAAACAATAATTAAGTTTAAAAGCAAGTCATTCACACAAATGAGCTGCAAGAAATTGCAAAGCACAAAAGTATGCAAATAAAAGTGCAGCAAGTCTAAGCTAAAGCTAATGATTTCAAATATTTAATTTAATAAGCACATTAATACAAACACATACTAGTGATATGAAAAGAATTTGAGTTTTATTCCTCTTTTGCTGTTCTAAGTGTTCAGCTTAACTATTTTTTGACTTTTTTCAATATATCAAACTTTGTCTGTTATCCTGTGTTTTCGTTTTTACATATTTTTAATGACTCATCGTAAACTTGGGGGTGTATACATACATTTAACTAATCAAATATGATTTGAGGTGACTAGCAAAGGATGCCCATCATAAATCGCACATTAGCTTGTGGCTTGTAGGTGAAAGAAGAAATATCATGGGTCTTGGATTATGTCGGCAAAAACTTTGTCTACAATTCCAAAGAATGTAACTTTGGTGAAATTCACTGGCTCTCTCTTATCCTCTTTTTTTTTTTTACTGATCTTACAATGGTGGTGAGGGAGATGTGGTTGGAGGCCAACAGTCATCCACAGCTTGGTATCTCTCTACAGCAGCTACATTATTTTTAGAACACCATCACAGACTACAAAGACACCATACTAAATGTCCCCACTGTGATTAATAAAGTTTTATCTTATTCTATTGTATCCACATATTCAGTGATAGGCTAATTTAATTGTTGAGTTTTTGTGTTTTGTGTTGTAAGGTCTCAACCTAAGTAGTTAACTGTCCCAAAATGACTTGCACTATATACTTGATCCTTCATAAATATAATATAGTTTAATGATATGCACTGCAACTTTTAAGGATCTTTTATTTTGCTTGATTCTTAAAAAAAAAAATCTCAAAAGTAAAAATAAAATAAGATTGAACATGTAGTAGTGCCGAGAGCAGTATTTATAGTTAATGATTTTCATTTGTGTTCAAAGTCTCAGAATTTGTATCTCTTTGTAGCTTTAGAAGTTAAAAATAAAAATAAAATTAAGAAAATTTCATTCCCTTGCCCGATTGTCTCTGTTTCTAAAGTGGTTCTTACTCAGAAAAATCCAATTATTAGAACCCCCCCATTCAGCTGCTACAAAACTGCAAGGCCAAAATGTAAAATTTTGGGCTCTAATTAAAAGAAACACTTTGGAACATGTTTTAATACAATAGGCAACCTTATCCTCATAATCCAGAGTGAGATTTACCCTTTTCTAATTAATTTGATGCAACAGAAATGAAGCACAACGTACACCCATTTTAGTCATAGTGGTACCACGCAGCCTTTTCAGTAAATGTGTCATGCTTGGCCATTTTCGAAAAACGCCGTTGGTTCCATTTTTATAGAACAGCTGCTCCCTGGTTCTGGTCCAGGGACCTCCAGGGTCGAAGGGATTAAATGAGTGTCATTTTGTTATGGCTAGTTAGCTACTTAGCTAAGGTAGGACAGGGCATCTCTCATTACCACATTAATCGCCTTTATTGTGGTAAAATATGCTACCACTCATCTCCATGGAAAGTAATGAACCATATTTGTAGCAACTGAAAATATATTTCATAACCCCTAACTCTTAATTTAATTCTGAACTGTCGGTTTGTGGCCTTCTCAGTCTGATGAATTAAAACATGAAGCTATTGCTAAAATTAAGTTTCAGCCATATAGTGGTCATTTGCAGAGTTGAGAGTGTGAGTTTGATGCTTGCATCAGAAAATATCAGTGTGTGATTTTATCAACACAATCCTCACCTCAAGTGTTCTTTTTTTCAAGTTTCAAAGACCTTGTACTGTCTTGCACTTCATAATGAAGGACCCTCTGAATTCCATCAAATAGGTACCTTTACTTGAGGTGTAATCATGTAGCCTGGGGTTTTAAAGTCACAGTCACAGATTTTTAATTGAGGTTGCATCACATACATGAGAAGAATTTTTGCAGATGATCTGCTTGTGAACACTGCGTAAAAGCGAGCACAAGATCCCACACTTTATGATATTAAGGGAATCTTTGCAGGGGGAGGTACACTCTATGTACTTTTCTCTAACACACTCTCATACAGACACTGCAAATTTTTCTCAAACATCACTACCGACCAAGAATTGTCTCCCCATCTCGTAACTTATAAACAGAGTTGGGCAAAACACACATACTGTATGTTCAAAAAGCACACATACAGTACGAATGCTGTTGAAACCAAGCTATTTGCTGTGATGGGCTTTTGTAAGCGGTTACCATGGTGAAAATTAGCAAGCCAAACCGCCTGCGTTGATTACCCTTTCAGAGATATGGGGATACAAATAGCAGTAGTTAATCTTGTTTAGGGCACACAAATTCATTGTGACAGCTCGGCTGCTTCACCCATGCAGACTGTCGCAGTGTAAATTGAATGGACTGATTGTAAAAGAGAGAAAGAAAAGAAGACTACTATAAACTTAAAAAAAAGGAAAAAAAAGAAAAGAAAAGAAAAGCAAGAAATAGTTTTGCGTCTAGTTTGAGTTGAATGTAAATGCCTTGCTGTAGCCTGAGCATTATTTTTTAACCTAACTTTTAAAATAGAAAACAGAACTTGGGTATTTGTATGCGACTGACTCAGCCAAAATGGTGACAGTGTAGTGGTGGCTTTAGGGGAAATATAGTCTCACCATTTTTCATAATTAGCCAATAAACATGCAGGGAGATATTGGACCCATATTAAAAAAAAACTTAAAAAAAAACTCAGTCCAAGTAGGCAGGCAGGCAAAAACACCTCCCTCCTCACAGACACACATGCTTGCAAAGCATATACTTGGATGGTGACTTACATGGGTACACAGCAGTACAGGTATATCAGCTTTTAGAGTCATTTAGAACTATTCATGTGGAGTTAATAACATCAACAAATAACAACACAGACAAGAACATGCATTGGCTGACTTGTGGCAGTAATGATTATTTAGGTCATAGGGGGTTATAGATCTTAGAATGTAACTCTCTCCCTTGGGGCTACACACACTATATAGAAAACTGTATAAATGAGATTAAATAGAAGGATATCAGCAGGGTGTAGGACAGTAAAGTGGATAGTTAATCATAAATGTTGCAAGAAAGTGGTGTCTTCTGAGAGTACCACGATGGAAGAAAAGCTCTCTGAGGGGGAGAAAACAAAGTGTACTGTATAGCCCATACTCACATGTAAACATACACACACACACACACACACACACACACACACACACACACACACACACACACACACACACACACACACACACACACACACACACACACACACACACACACACATATACATTGCAGACAAAAAGTTACATCGAGTGACTGTGGATGTGAATCCCCAACACAATCTGTGCCTATTTTTTCCTTTTTGAAACAAAAATAACAAAACATGAACTGTTTTCTTTTTCTTTCTTTTTTTCAGGGTGGAGGGGATGGGGGGGGGGGGGTCAGAATGAGTAAACGTGGATGACTTTTCTGTAAGCACACAATAGAGAAACTCGTCTTGAGCTGAATGTTTGGTGCAAAACGATCCACCAGCCATTATCGTCGTGCAGCTCTAATTGTGTTGTCTGCCTAAAATATGTTTTCTGCTGCAGCTTCCCATTGTATCTCACCTATTGTTTGGTTTGTGTTGCCTCTGTATATGTTTCTCCCCATTTGGCTTCAAACACAAATAGATTTTTGAACACTCCTTGTAATTTTCTACAATTTCCCATTCGATCGTTTGTTCTCTTAATGCAAACATGTGGTTGAGTAGTAAGCTTTTTTCAAAGAATTGCATGACTGGTCTCGCACACAAACACATATGTACAGTACAGAATACATGTGCTTATTATCTTCAGCTGAGTAATACTGTACATATACAGTGAAAAAAAGAAGAGAGAAGTGCAACCAAGAGAAGTAAATAAAAAGGCTTTATGCCATGTACAAACATACTTACACATTTTTCTTTGTATAAATTAAATGTTTGAAACAAAACATTTGAACATTAATGGTGCAATGCAGGTAACAACTGAATGTACTGCTGACATATAGGCTTCATTGTTTGTCTTCAAGAAACTGATTATTACACATATTTAATAGTTGCAACATTATCATCAGCAGAAGCACATAGCACCTACATATAATTCCCATTTACTGCACATTCATAATCTTTTTATCTCTATGTTATCATAACAGTCTGTCTTATTGCTCCCCTTGCTAATGGTATCACAAGCTCAGAACATTACACCTCTTAAAAGACTAGTTTAATCTTCCTGGTAGCTCTGTCTTCCTTTTATTTACAACGTAATTCTACGGTCCCCTGTTTCAAAGTACTGGACGGTTATTCAAACACATATTTATAGCCAACCCACTGTTATATCTTTATTATATTGCCTTCTTTAAAGTGCTTATATAAAACCACTGTCAATGAGTTTAGTATGGGCAAAACATCTCATCTTACCTCTTTATTTAGAGAGCACTTATTTACTTACACGGTTAGAAAGGGCTTTACACTAAAAGCGATGAAAATTAAAAAAAAACAGGTCGCAACTAGGAACACAGAACATTAAAACTGAATAACACACAAGTGAAATAATAAATAATTCACTTAAAAAGCAATTCTAATGGTAATTTAAACGACTCAACTGAATTTGCAGCCCTATTCTCCTCAGGCAAGTTCATTCCAAAGTGTAGAAGCTCTAACTGCGAAGGCTCCATCAACATCCATCGTGTCTAAGTTTGGGGACAAAAGGTAACAAAAGGTCAGAAATATTCATTTAGGCAAAGCCATTTAGGGCCTTAAAAGGAAGTAGCATTTAAAATAAACCCATCTCATATTTATTAGGAAGAAAATGTGATATCTATAATGATAGTCTCTACCAGGACCATACATGTTAGACCTATTTGCATGTATAATACTATTGTCAACATCAAACAATTCAAAAGTTAGTTATTAACAGCCGTGGGATCCAGTGGTAAGTGGGTGGGGCAAGGGAATAGGATTTTAAATTGTTTGTCCTCCCCCTGACTGTCACAATTAGTGTCATTGCTCTTCTTTTTCCTTGGAAGTCCTGCTTTTGAAAATATTTAATAAATAGATACATCATATGAAATAAATTAAGGGACATAGGTATGCTTTGAGATGCACTTTTGCTTTATTAAACCATATCCATGCCACTTTAATTACATTGTACACTCTCGTAATGTCTTTCGAGGATTGTTGTCAGTAAGAATTTGAGTCAAATAGTAGTAAAAATACAGATACATTTATGTTTCATTACAGAGTACAGTGTCTGTCAGAATAACATTTGTTACTGCAGAGCACCATCTACAACCATTGTTAATTTCAAGTGCAAGTGCAGGAAGTATTTTGCTATTTATTTACAGGGTATTGCACATCCCTAATCAGGTGTTTCAGTTTCCTTTCATTGGTCAGTCAGGGCCAAAACCTGTCTGTAGAACTCTATTGAATATATAGCTACAAATATATTTCAGGAACATTTGTTCTAAAAAAAAAAAAACTGAGGGGCATCATTCCTCATCATAAGAAATAAATAAATACTAAAGACAAAATAAAATGATCTTTATTATATCAACCCCAAAGTAGAATCACCAGGTATGAAGCTTTACTGTTTTAATAAATCAGATACAAATGTAAATATAAAAAAAAAATCAAATCTTGTTTTCAAACAGTTCATACAGTCTTAGTCCCAAGTTATTAAATGTTTCATGTTTAGACTAACTAAACATGGACTAGATACCACACAAATGGTTTTAGGACTGAAGGAGTTATTGTGTGTGCAACTTTGCACTGTTGTTCCCAGGAGATTTGGGTTCTATTTGGAACATATCATTTTTTTCTTGCTGACAATACAATTGAACTGCAAGCACATCTATGTTAAAATCATAGTAGTCACATGAGTGATGCATGTCCAGGCTTTTCAATCAGTTACTAACAGGTGTAAGCCTTTAGAATCACATCAGCAATGGGTCCACACCAAGTGGAAACCAACCGTGAGGTTACCTGTTGGTTAGTGAACTGTTCTGAAGCCTTGATTTTGGTATTTTGGCTGTTGCCATTTTGCCATTTTGAAGCCAAAGGTGATCATGTTTGGACAAGTTGGGGAGGAGCGAGCTATAGATCCCACTTGATCTGATTCGGAAGTCCGGGAATAATTACACCTGCCCACCTATCCTCCCACGAGACTATGACCAATTAATCACTGTCCTAATGAGGTCCAAGATTAAAATGACTCAAGTAATGATTAGCTCACTCACAATTCTTTGACCACATGTTGACATTTCAGGACATTTAGGAAAATAGTTCAGATCTGTCAAGTCAGTATAAACACAAACAGTCACATCGGATTTAAAGGTCATGTACAGAAATCTGATGATAAATAACTACTGTTTACTCTGCCAACACAAGTTGTTTTTTTTTGTCTAAATCCTCACTGTGTTAAACTTGGTGACTGTGATGAGTGAGGCAGAAGAATGAGCAGATCTTCTCTCTGTGGATCAGCTTTGTCCTGTCTCTAACCCCAAACCTCAGGTGGCCCAATCAAGCGCTAGTTCCTTTGAAGTGTAGCTGACTGCAGGCCCCCACATCCTGCTCCTCGTTTGTGCGTGAAGAGTTTGGGTCCATACCAGTACATACTTGTGTCTGCATCTGGAAACATTTCTCATAGTGTGAGAGGAAAGACCTGAGCTTTCTCCCAGCAGCATTAAGGAAAGGATAACAGTTGTCCAACTGCTTTGTTTCCCATCACAAAAAGGATCAAAATAAGAGTCGAGTGGTTGAGTCTGTTCTCCCCGACATTGCACTGAGCTTGCAATGGTAAATGTGTCCTTGATTACTAAAAAAACATCTACAAGACAACTACATTTTTATCATTTTATTTAACCTTTAATGTGTAGGACAATAAAAAAATATATTTTTCACTCAATAACAGCCTGAAAATGGTGACCCTCAGGGCCCAGCTAGTTGTGCCTCCACTTTAAAAGTTCAGTGTGTGTACTATTTGGAGGGAATTATTTGCAGAAATGAAATGTAATATTCATTGATATATTTTAATGAGTAAAATCACAATAATTGGGGCATGTACATTACCTTAAATAGAGCCCTTTTTGCTGTGCTTGATTACTTGATTGGTCTACTGTGCATTTATCATCTTTTTCTAAGTTCTTGCTTGTGCTGTTTTTGTATAGAATAGCATCGAGAAATATGTGTTTTTCTACCAGCTAAAATATCAGGAGAATGACTGAGAGAGCAATAAGAATCCCAAAACGACAGCTGTGCTAAGAATGAGAAGTGGCTGTTGGTATGTCACTGGCATTCATACTGATTTTTATTGGCATATGGCATTGCTAAAATTGCTCAGTGCTGTTCCACAAGGCATATTGATGTTTCACTTAAAAAAATATATCACTTGTGTTCCACAAGCAAACACTACACTGTCACAATTTTGACAATATGCAATGTAGCCAACAACCACTGACTGATTTGAAGCATATGCAATGTGTTTGACATGCAAAATATATTTTTTCCTTTTTGCCATTATTCAGATGCAGTGTAGACGGAAATGTGGAGAAAGATATCGGGGATGACATGCAGTAAATGTCCAGCCAATCAAGAATTGAACTGGATGACTCCCTGTTGACGGTATTCGTGCCCATGTGTTGTGTGCCCTAACTGTTCAGCTGTCGAGTGTCTCCTCAGATTAAATTTCAGCCAATAAATAAAATATATCACTTTGCTTTCACAGACAGTAAGCCTTTTGCCAAAAGGAAAACACTGGGTTGTGATCTCGATGGCGCTATGATGCATCCCTTCATCTCAATAAAAATCGGGACAGATTAACAATTTGTGTGTCAACTGCATTGTGTGATGTGAGGAGTCCATGGCTTCCTATAGCATAATGTTTTCTAAAGTCACCCATTATTTGTCTTTAGGGCTATTGATGTTTGTATGAGCTGTTCAAACAACAGCTGAACTTCAAAATGTATGGGTTTGCCATGAGTGAAGGCTCGGGTAGTCAGAGCAGTTATCTTGGTTTATGTAAGAGTTAGTCTAAGCACAGGTTAAGTTCCAAATTCATTCTATGAATAAATAGGTTTATCTGCAAAATCACATCACAGTATTGCGATTCTTGCTAAGGGTCACAAAGAAAGCTGCAATAGCTGCTCTCAAAATTAAAATATTAAATCCAACAATTTGTTGCTGAATTATACATTCATCATAAACACTATTGTTGAAGTTAAGTGGAAACGTGCACTTATTCAAACTTCGTCAGCTCATTAAATGGCCGCTGGCAGGTGTGTGACCCCTGTGTGACCTTTAGTGGCTGTTGTATTTATGGCGGGAGCAAAGGAGGAAGTCGAGTGACATGGTATAAAGCGTGAGAAAGTCTGCATGTGGATGAAATCCAGGGCGGTTTGATGAATGAAACAGCGGACCCTTTTCCCTAACCCTAACCCTTTTCACCCAGTAGAACACTGTTTGTGTGAAACAAAAGTAAATGTTGACTTATTTCAAGTAGCATATGTGAATTGGCATTCATAATTTGACTAAAATAACAGATACTTATTTTAATCCAAACCATAAACTTGTTGCCTAAACCTAACTGCAACTGTTTCACAGTGTTAACCACATCTTTATTATTGTTACCATGACAATGTAGGTCTGGTCAGCCTGTAGCTAATATTGTCTCGCGTTGTTGATAACCGAGAAGGAGCGCACTATGTACATCTATGGGAGTGATGACAATTTGCAACAGTCATTAAATAAGCTGATACCATTCGAAGTAGGTAAAATGTTAACAATATCTCAATTATTCCTCATTATTTTTTATGAGTAATGACGCAAAAAGGGCCTGTTCAAGAAGTTACTTCAAGTTTATTTTTGTTAGTCTTTAGACATTCCTTGAATGTCGAGCTAGTGACAAATACCTTTCAATGAAATGCCTTGCAATAGCTGCCTTTCAATAAAATGCACAAAGCTGACAAAGCAGGGAGATTGCATTCAGGCTACAGGGCCCCTGAGCTGCACTGTGTAGAAATACTCAGAATTTGTAGCTTCAGAGGCTTTTTACTTTACCATCCTGACGTCAGCTCCCTGGCCACATGTCTACTTCATAGATAAAGAAGGGACAAGAGTGGACCGAGAAAGAGCTCTCCTCACTCTCTTGATCCTCCGGCTACCACTCACTCCAGGAATGAGGGTGTGTGAGACACAGGCCAGAGTGGTTTTGTCCTTGACCCTCCAGAGCCGGTAACCAATCAGAAGAAAGAAATACCCCCCCCCTCCCCCCCTCCACCCCCTCCACCCCCTCCACCCCCCAGGAGGGTTGATCCTATCAGAAAGTAAAGGGAACCATGTAGGAGGAACCCTGGCAAACTCAGGCGTGCACTGTGATTGGCCACATGCAGACACTATCACGTACATTAGATGCTTTTCACAAGGAACTGAGAATGATGGCATTTCCCACTTGAGGCACTTTATCACATCTTGTTCAAGGCTGCTGCACTCAGCCGTTGCAAACTTTTCCAAATTACTGGATAAGGAGGTGATACAAAAGGAAAAACAAAATGTAGAGTAAACACTTCAGCAAAAAGTGGTTAGGTCACAGGTCTAGGCACAAAAGAGCATGGATCACGTGAACGACAATAAGCAACATACTGTACATCAGCTGCGAGATAGGTCTGGCAATTAAGAGTCTCAAAAGCTAAACCAGATAATGAGCAAAGCTGCAAATGTCATCTTTGTTAGCAGTAACAAAAATTACACGTCGCAATACGAATGTATGTGTATATTACACATTTTTTGTTTGTACATTTTATCATATTTGCTTCAATATTTTAAGAGACAAAGACCTGTGGAATTAATTCATTATAGAAATAGTTCAGCATTTTGGAAGGGGCGCTCATTTGCTTTCTTGCTGAGAGATGACCATTTTGGTAACAATCGCATGTTCATATGACAAATAATGAACTAAATAAACAGCTGCTGGTTCAATTGTTACACAGACTGAATAAAGCCTACACAAATAAAAACAACTCTCCAGGTCACTAAAGTCTGACAGCATGTCGACACAGAAAGAAATTCAGCCTCGTCGGGCCAGCGGGGGCGTCGATGGAAGAGCAGGTTGCCCACTAATTGTAAAGTTGTCAGTTCAATCCCTGGCACCTCCTGTCCACATGCTGAAGTGTCTTTGGGCAAGACACGGACCTGCAAGTTGCTTTCGGTGGCAGGTGAGCACCTTACACGGCTGTGCCGCCGCTAGTGTTTGAATGTGTGTGTGTGCGTGTGTGCGTGTGTGCGTGTGTGCGTGTGCGTGTGTGCGTGTGTGTGTGTGTGTGTGTGTGTGTATATTGGAGGCAAATTGTAAAGCACTTTGAGGCTGCTCAAGTCTAAAAGGTGCTATACAAACGCAGACTATTTACGTTTCATGGAGGAATACACACGTCCCTGTTTTAATCAGACCAGCTCTCTACACAGGCAGCATAATGGCTGCTATTCTACTTGAATTCTACGCCTCCAGTACATATTTTTACACTTCATTTTATTGTCTTGCATTTTACATGCATAGCTACAGCGATTCTTAATTGGGTTCTGAGCACTTCCAGATCGTGGGTGCCATGCTATTCACTACTGTGCTCGAACGCCTCCTGTGTAGACTCACACGGAGCTCCAGGACTGCTACCCCTTATGCCAGGGGTGTCAAA